>NC_056727.1:1103062862-1103087862 GCF_019279795.1 Protopterus annectens | reverse complement strand
TCCACGCTGGTGTTAACGACCTGAGACGTACCTCCTTGGACTACATGAAAAGAGACATAGAGGAGCTCTCTGATTATGTAGCCCAAGCAGGTATGACCCTGACCGTGAGCAGTATCCTACCTTCACCAAGAATGATGCCACAATACAGAGATAAGATGATCAGCTTTAACAATTGGCTTAAACTCTGGTGTCATTCAAAGGGGATCAATGTCTGTCTGCCTGGGATGACATGCTGGACAAGCCACGCTGCTTCACAAGGCGGCTTGCACTTGTCACCCTGGGATTCGGATTTTGGCAAAGGCTCTTGCCACCCCATAGTGCCTTTTAGGCAAGGCTCAAATTCTAAACCTACCACCCTAGAACAAAACAAAGAAAAAAAACTAAGGGTAATGCTGCTCAATGCCAGAAGTCTCAACCTCAAGATGCACACACTCGAGGCCCTTTTCAGTATGGAGAACATCGATGTCTGTGCTGTGACAGAAACCTGGTTCAAGGCTCCTGAGAGCACCCCAGCACTATCAGGTTTTACCTCATATCATGCGTTCCGGCCCCAAAACCTGGACAATACCAAGAAAGGAGGAGGGGTATCCATATTCATCAAGGACACCCACACCTCAAGATTGGTGGCATCGCACGATGCATTGGAAACCATCCAGGTGCAATTAACCATAGGCAAGACTGCTCTGCAATTTGTAGCATGTTACAGGCCACCCTCGCAAACTCAGGAACCTCATATGGCCTTCCTGAAAACACTGGAGGGGATAAATGTATCTCCGAACACCATCATACTAGGTGACTTCAACTACCCTAATATAGACTGGGAACACTACTCAAGCCCAAACACTCTAGCCCAAAAGTTCCTGGAATTCATAAACTCAAATGCCATGGAACAACTAGTCACCATCCCACAAGAGGAGAAAACATACTTGATCTCATCATCACGAACATGGGAGCACAATGTTCAATGCCGAAAGTATACCCCTCACTGGTGAGATCTGATCACAAACTAATCTCGCTGGAGGTCCTCATCCCGCCCCACCTGAAATGAAAAGACCACAGTAAAGAACTTCTCGAAGCCGACTTCACACTTCTAAAGACTAGTGTGGTCTCCTTTAAGGCCCTGAGCCGGTTAACATTACTCAAACCGCTGAATCACTTACAAATGCCTTCTACCAGCACCTGCAGGCTGCATGGATCAGGCAATCCCAAGCAAAACAAAGACTCTTTGTACCAAAGGCAAGCGTCCAGTCTGGTGGACCCCAGCCATAAACAAACTCTACAACAAAAGGAGAAAGCTACTACAAGATAGAGCAAAATCCTTAAAAGGTAAGACACCGCTGATCACTATAAGTAAAAAGCTAAGAGCTCTCATAAAATCATCCAAAGCTAATTTTGAGAAAAAAATAGCTAAGGACTCTAAAGACAACCATAAGGCATTCTTTAGCTATGTCAGAAACCTAGGAGGAAGCTCCCAGATATGCTCAGAATTAGTTCAAAATGATGTGAAGATTACTGATCCTACAGACATTGCCAACATACTGGCTGAAAGGTTCAGTGCAAACTCCCCCCCCCCTAAAGGAGAGATATCTATACCAAATGATTGTAGCCCCCCAAACATCTCTAACGCCCAGGTGTGAATTGCTCTCTCCAAGGCAAAGAACACAGCATCCATGGGACCTGATGGTGTCCCCGGCTGTGTGCTCCATGAACTCAACGAGGAATTAAACCCACAGTTAGGACAGCTGTTTAATCTTAGTCTCACCTCTGGATACGCCCAGGAGTGGCGCATTGAATGTGGTCCCACTCTACAAAGGCGGTGCCTCCACCGACCCTGGAAATTACCGTCCCATTAGCTTGACAAGCCTTATCTGCAAAGCCATGGAGAGGATCGTAATGGATCTCATAAATAAAGACATAGGGAACATGCAGACTTTGGATCCAACCCAGTTTGGCTTTGTCAAAGGCAGATCATGCCTTCTAAACTTGGTTGACTTTTTCAAAACAGTCACCAAGGCCATTGACGAGGGAAAGGCAGTCCATACAGCCTACCTAGACCTGGCGAGGCTTTTGATACAATACCTCACTCGGGTATCATTGAAAAACTCATCAACTTAAATGTAAACCCATACATTACAAGATGGGTTGCAAACTGGCTGAGTGACAGAACCCACAGGGTCAGAGTTGCTGGCGCCATGTCAGACTCAAAGCCTGTCACAAGTGGTGTCCCACAGGGCTCAGTCCTGGGCCCACTCTTGTTTGGCATCTACTTTTCTGAAGTACAAGCAAACACAGGAGGGTTACGGCTGACAAAGTTTGCAGATGACTGCAAACTGGGCGCCGTAGTTGAAAACACATCCGACACAGATATCCTTCAGAAGGGTCTCACAGAAATGGATAACTGGTGCCAGAGCCATGGCCTAAAGTTAAATGCCAAGAAATGCATAGTCATACCCTTCGGGAAAAATAAGGTTACCCCTAGCTACCATATAGGTGGCAATCCCTGAACACAGAAGAAGTTATTAGGGACCTGGGAACCCAGGTTGACAGTAGCCTTTCATTCGACACTCATATTGCTAAAGTAGTTAGGAAGACCTTCTACATTGCCCACCTTATCATGAAGGGATTCACATCTAGATCAAGGGAAGTCATAGTCTCCCTATACTCATCACTCATCAGACCAATGATCAAGTACAATGCCCCATTGAATGTATCTGACCCGACACTTGCAGCAGCTGGAGAGGCCACAAAAGTTCCTCACCAAAAGGATAAAGGGTCTCAAAAATCTGTCTTATGCTGCCCGATTGAAAGAACTCCAGTTATATTAAGTTGCTTACCGCTTGCTCAGAGGTGACCTATGCCTGACATACAAGGCCATGTCAAACCCAGATTTGATGAACATGCTTCATCTCAAAAAATCTAGATCCCTCAGAGCCACAAGGGCGGGAGACTTAAACCTCGACACGGTTATTAATAGGACGTGCTGGAGGGATAGATTCATCACCCAAAGACTCCCTATGCTGTGGAACAAAATCCCGGTTTATGTGAGGCAGAGCACCTCGCCGGCCTTGTTCAAGAGGAATCTTGACAAATGGATGGGAGATCGCAGATACACCCCAGGGGTTACCTCAGTGTCACTGCTCGACAGAGGCACAGCAAAATAATGGGCATAGTTTCTCCAAACTAAAGGGGTGACGTAAGCCACAAAACTATGGGCTAGGCTTATAAATTCCCTCGGGCAGATAGCCTAGTATGAACCTATGAACCTATGAACCTATGTCAGGCTGTGTCCACATGTGGCACCTGTCTGTGTTGTAACAAGGCAGAACAGTGTAGCTGTGCAGGAAGGTGTTGTGAGATTGTGGAACTGATGTCTGAATGTTCCCCATATATAGGTATGCATATGTATATATATATATATATATATATATATATATATATATATATATATATACATGTATATGTATGTATATATATATATATATATATATATATATATATATATATATATATATATATATATATGTGTGTGTGTGTGTGTATATATATATATATATATATATATGTATGTATGTCCACAAATATACATATACCCATGTGTAGACATATATATAAACACATATATACATCATATATATCTACACATATATAGATATATACCTATATGCACATGTCTACATATATGCAAACACACACACAAACATATATATATATATGTAAATACATGTCCCCTATATTACCACCACAGTGCTGCATGCTATGTGTGAGGGAACAGCACACATAGCCATACACACAGATATCTGCAGCTGTCAGTGTGTACAACATGGATGGGTATGTCACATGTGAACTCCTTGTTGGGACAACATTGCCCTTGTCTGTGAAGTATGGAATGGGAATATGGGGAGGTATGGCAGGTATAGTTGTGGAGGTGGTTAGGAATGGTAGATATAGAGGACAGCCTACAGGGGTGGTATGTGACGCATGTGGTGGGTAAACACCCTGGATAGTGTGTGTGGTCTGTGATGTGGAAGCCCCATGGGTCCCAGTATGGACACAATGGGAACAAGCCTCCCACCCACTGCTACTCACAATGCAGTTCATGTCCCAAAGGTGCCTGGCCTGGAGGCTGAGCAGGAGGTGCATGTGGACCCTGTGAATGTGTACTGGGTGCCTCAAGGTGATGTAGCACATCCCACATGTGTCTGTGGAGCCTGCTATGGAACAGACCCTGGACCTGACCTCGGGGATAAGATCATGTCTGTGTGTGCCCCCTGGGGGGGACAACATCCCCTGAGTTAGTTCCACCTGAAGGTATTGCTGGATCAGTGCATGAGGTGGTCCCAGGGTGGGTCCCACATGTGATGTGGCCTGGTAACATGGGCAGATGAGTTTGGAGAGGTGGCTCTGCTAGCCAATAGTCCATAAACATGCTATTGTGTCACTGTTATAGAACATATGTGGGTAGTAATAGTCTACACAATCCTGGAGCATGTCCAACAGCATGCATAGATATGCCCAGGGGAACACAGAATGTTAGATGTGAGCAATCACATAGCAAGCATACCACAGGCATATATGGAACCATAGTGGCCCTGACAATGGCATGCAGGTGAATAGTCAGTAACAGGCCAGCAATGATAGTGTCCACACAGGGAACATGGCTGCAAACACATCGCACAAAGTGTGGCACAATACAGTATCTGTCCCACTGGTAGGTAAGCTGTAGCCATACCTATTGAGTTGTGTGTACAGTTTGTTGTTGCTGATATGGTGGGGGGGGTGACAGTGATGTGTATTACAAACTGTGGTAATTTCACTGTATGACTTGCTCACTCCTGTTTCCAGCTTTATGTCTTTCAGGCAAGATGTCACATGGAAGGCTTCCGGCTTACTCAGCTGCTGAAATGACATTGTGGTAAACCAGCTAATCCAGCACTACCTTGTCTTGTTTGGCCAGGCTGCCCATGAGCAGCAAGAGTGGACTGCCCTGTGGAAAGACCTAGTCCACAGTGTCAATGATGTCAGACTGCACAACTGCAGTTATGAGCAGGTTCAGCATCATTGTTCTGACCTGCTTAGCAATGCCCAATGGCATGCTGCTGCAGTCCAGGGGGATCACCTCGCAATGGGAGGGCCATGCCATCCATCCCCCCTGACACATGTTGAGGAACTCCTAGCCAGCCTCATGGCTCCTGCCTGTCCACATAGCCAACAACTGCTGGACACCGTTGTGGAGGTGGGTGCTACCCACACACTTGCTGAGGAGCATGCAGGTAAGGCCATAGGGCACATCAGTAGACCACTGTTGCATATGCATCCACATCTGTTCAGGTAGATCATGCATATCTGACATGTCATAGATATAGTTTGTTGCTGCATAGTAGTGATAAACAAATGTGCATACGTGGTAGTATTGTGGATATGTACTGTTGATGTATTGTAATGCTGCACCCACCCTGTAGCAATGCCACAGGTGTGGCCACTAACTTTGCATCTCTCACCCTCTTATGTAGGTCCCTCCAGTATACCACCAAGGCAGCAGCCTGTAGCTGGTGAGTATGGTTTATGCTGATGCTTGCCAATACACCAGGCATGTAATGGCTATGGTATATTCCATGCACACATCTAACATGTCTACCCAGAATTCATGCTGTACATGTGCACGTATGGTTGTTGTTAAATGCACGACATCACAGTGTTGACCATGATGTGGTATTGGAAGGGTATGTCAGACAACTGCAAGATAACTAACATCCACAGGGAGTAACATAATGGTGAGAGACATGGCCTACAGTAGGGACATGTTTGAAACATCACCCGTATACAGTGCAACACCAGTGTATATACCAGTAGAACAATGGCAACTGTTGCAGAGTTACACTATGGCATAATGTATTATTGTGGTCCACATTATCAGCTGGGACTAGGTTGTAGTGAATGGGACACTGCAAACTGACCCACATGTGTAGGCCTTACTTGACAAGCATCTGTAAAAAGGCTAAAGGTGGGTGGGGTGTCAGTTTGACAAACCAGTGCACTGCAGTGGGGATCCTAAGGATGCTAAGAATGACTGTATCTTCACACAGTCAGGTTCAGGAACTGTGGCAGATGTAACCCTACCCCCAAAGCAATAGTGACGGCAGTGTGTGAACACCAAGGGATGGGCACATGAGTAGTCCTTGCAATCATGCAGATTAGGGGGACATGTGTAGAGCAGACTGAACATACACTGGTAAATGCAGATGGCCCATGCTAGTATACCCCTGCCAGGAGTAGTGACTGCTGTAGTACACATAACAATAGGTGCAACAAACCGTCATGATAGAGGTGTGCACACATATGCACGCATGGAGTGTATGCATCGCGGTCAGCATCCGCACACCTAACACATTCCGTAGACACTGCATGTGAATATACAGGACATATGTCAAATATTAGGGCTCATGTACTGTTAATATATGCTGTGATGTGGTCCCGTGGCAGATCAAGGAAGGGTGTGTCATATCAATAAGGGTGTGTACACTCCCATAGCCATGGTATGCTCTGACAGTTGTCAGTGTAATAGTATTGGATTGGTCATACATGGTCCGCAGATGTTGAGAGTAAACCAGACATCAGGCATTCACAAATGACATCTGTCCATATATCATCCCAGGTATGAGTTGCTGAAAAACATAGAGGCTGTGAGCATTAAAGCTGACATAACTGACACAGTACTACACATTCAGCAATGGGTTGTATACCTCTGAGGTGTGGTGCACAGTACATGGTAGGGTGCAGAACAGGTGCACAACAATACTGTGTACATGGGTGCAGTGGTATCCAGGGAAGGGGCATCCCCTAGTAACACAGCACATGCATCACACACATGTATACTGTTGCTAGCATGTATTGACTATAGCTGCACTGCATGCTGTTGTGTACCATATGTTATGCATGGTGACAGATGGGTGATAGGAGGACTGTGTGTACTATCATTGTGCAACCTCACCTGTATGTGTGTGTGTTTGCCTTGGTGGGTAGTTAATTTGTCTGTAGGGTCACTCTGGTGAAGTGGAGGGAAGTTGATGCATGTAGGATGCGTGTGTGCATGTGTGTGTGTTTGTGTGGGTGTCCATGTATGCACATGTGTGATTGTGGGGTTGTTTATACAGCAGCACTTCCTTTTGGGATCGTGCAGTACAGTACATGGACATGAACTGACACATGACACACCAGGAATACTTGTCATGTATGTAATCACAGGACAGCTGATAGTATAATAAGGTCTGTAGCATGGAACAGGCATTGGGAGGGAAAGTAGACACTAGGTATACCCTTAATATTGCGCTTAGCAGAGAGGTGACTGACAACCCACGTATGCAGCACTACAGATGCATTGGGGAATTACTAGACAACACCTGGGAGTGTATCCATATATTACAGTTGTCACATGATAGGCTGATTGAGCAGCATATCTGGCATGTACTAAGCAATACATACACATGACACTCCAGTGCGTGATATTATGGAGTGAACATAGTAGCCCCTCACATATAGGGGCCATGCTCATGATGTCCGGATATACACAGGGTGAACACTAAATAACCGCAGTGAGGTCATGTAAAACCACTCCACTCAGGTCAGGGAGGTAATGGAGTAACAGGTCTTGTGTTGTGATCACTTGTCTAGGCATTTAGAGGAATAATATGTTAAAGAGTGGTATTAATGAGTGTATGTTACCAAGTGTGATGCAGAATGGAGACGCATGGGAATATACATGGGACTGTCTGTAAAATCATGGACAGGTAGGTATTAAGGTGGTGTGTGTGTGTGTGTGTGTGTGTGTGTGTGTGTGTGTGTGTGTGTGTGTGTGTGTGTGTGTGTACTGTTATGCAATGCTGTACAGGTCTTACAGTGTGTTTATTGTTTTCCCTCACAGGTGGCAAGGTGGGTCAGGGTCCCTCCTGCATGCAATCTGATGCCGGTGTCCATACAGACACCGAAGATGATGATAGTACTGTTAAAGCACAGGTGGGGTTGTCAGGGGCCAAAACAGTGCCATCATTTCACATCCCCCTTTTTAGCCACCCCAACCCCGCACACAGTTTCAGTGCCTATACATACCTCATCACCAGTGGCCATAGTGGAGGGACAGCTGGCATTTGGTGGCAGTGCACAGGAAAGTGTGGTAACCATGCCTACTGTGTCTGGTCACAGCAGGCATAGCCAGATGTCTGGCAAGGCACCACATATGCAGATGTCCCAGGGTGCTGGTGGTAGGGCCACTGGTCATCATGCCCCTGGCAGATGCACCTCAACTGGTACCACCAGGCGCATGTTTCAGGCTGTCATGGTGGCACAGGCATGTATGGAATGTTACACTAGACAGGGCCTGATGCTGCAGAGGGCTGCTCTCACATCTGTAAGCGACAACTTCCATTAACTGTCTGATGCCATCTCTGCTTATACCGAGCTCATGGATAGATGGTCTGTTGAGATGATGGCCCTCATCGACTGTGGTGTGTCCATGTTTGAACATGTGGTGGGAGTGCAGTGATAACCACGTGGATGTAGGCCAGCAACGCCAACAGCTGGCAGCCAAAGTGGATGTGCTAGGACACCAAGTGGCGTCCGTAGTGGCAGTACCAGCCCTGGCAGTGTGGGGGAGAGTGCTGTCCACACCACACCACAGCAGGCCACAAGCACGTGGTCCTTGCCAGTCGCAGGAGGGACCTGTTTCCAGCAGACATCTGTCATCATCAGGGCAGAGTAGCATATTGAGGCATGTACCTGGACATGCCCATGGAACCCCTGGCAGGCACAGTCAAGTGGCCAGAGGCAGTGAACTGCACAACCAGCCAGGTATGGTCTGCAGCTGTCCATAAACACCTGTGTAGGGCAGCCACATGGCAGAACTGTGTGCATGCATAACCACACAATATACAAACACACCTAGGACAACCCCATACCTACACACACCACATCACCATGCCCAGTTCACCTCAATACACCCCTCACCCACACACATGGTGTCAAATGTATGGCCAACCCTCAGCCTCTGGCAAACCAACAACACACCCTGTGCATATGATGATACCTGTGCCACATCCCTGTCATCCATAACATTGATGCAGGGACAGGCTAATATGGTTTTCATGCACATGGTGACTGTACTACAGTGTACCAAAGTACTGCAGTGTAACATGTTGTCAGGAGTAAAGCTTAATGCATAGATGTCAGGTAGTGTAACCATCCAGCAATGATGCATTATAGCTGTTAGTAACACTGGTTGATTGTGGTCTCCATAATGGTATCCATTTGTGTTGTAGGTATACATGTGTCAGCGAGGATGGTCTGTAGTCATATTCCACAACAGGGTATGGCACTGTGGTGTCACCATGGCTGTGACATATCCTGGGTACAGTTGAACCCATCTCAGGTTTGTATAACAGTTATTGTCTGTGCCACATGGACAGGTGACCTGCTGTGATGTGTGTAACCTGCAACCTGATGTAGACCCATCCACATACATGCACACTCTTACTTGGCAACACTGGGACTAGACCCCTACTTAGGTACGTATTGCTACTGAAGTGTGTGGCTTTCATTACACACACCACACAGTGTTTAGAGTGAGGTGTGTTCCAGGTTACATGTTACATGCAGAACATACCCAGTCATGTACAGTATGCTAATGGGGGATGTAATGGGTATATATGGACAATACATAGTGTGACATACTTTCATATACACATTAACAGAGACATAACAGGCAGACACATGTCTGACAGACCTGGACCTATTGCTGCTAACTAACTTGACCATGTGTCCAATGTGTTACAGGTAGGTTGCACACAGCACATGCATAACTGGTCTGGATTGTGGCATCAGTTACCTGTATGGTTGATGGTGACAATGGTAACCATAAAATGGTTCATGGGACATATACTGGTTGTACCTTGGTGTAATGACAGTGTACATAGCACCCACATCCCCCAGTGGATATTGTACTCCCTGAAACCCATGATGACACTCTGCTATATCCATCATCACATATTGCCCATGACTATGATACAACCCATTGTATATCCCAACAGTGGTACTACAGGGATATGCATCTAATGCACATGCCACAGGCATAGTAGGGTGTTGCATTGTCATGCCTCATCTATGGGCAGCAACAACACTATCTGTACTACTGTGTGGCAATGGGTAGTGTAATAGGAGTATGTGGCCTTGGAATGCTGTACCCTACAGATATACGGACATACACACACTTGCCAGAGCTCAATGGGTATCCCATGCCTATCAACCCATTTGTACAACAATGGTGTGCTGGTACAGCAAGGCTCGTGTAGCCAGTATGGAGAGGAGCGTAACAGGGTACATGTAATGTCCCATACAGCAGCAGCCACAACCGGCTATGGCAATGGGTGTTGCGGTGGTTGTGAAGGCCCTCATGGAATTCCCAAATACAGGTGTGCTAACACACTGCTATACTCAGTAATGCACAAGAACACATGTGTCAGTACTGGGGTGCATAGCTGCAGGTGGTCATAGCTGTGTACCTAGCTATTATCCATGGAGAGATGGGTTGTGTAGGAGATGTGTGTACAGTAGAATCCTGCTGCCTGCCATGTGGCAGCAGGCAATCTATTGACAGACACCACTGTGGTGACCCTCAGGGTGAGTGTGACATACATCAGCCAATCCTCTGGGTGCCTCCTGCACATGGCCACTGTGGTGATCAAGTTGACATGTATGCAACATGTATTACAACACATGATTAGTGTCTGTGATAGAGATCTGTACCCAAGCATGTTCTGTTGACTGTGGTAATGTAGTAGAGGTACCCGTGGCATGTGGTGTGTACAGAGTGTTGTCTTCTATATATGCCTGTTCTTACACAGCTGGGCAGACATGTAAGTGTCAATCAAGCATAGGTTGCCTGTACATATCCCAGCTGGATACCTGCCATCTGCACATCTGTACAGGGACTGACAGTCATCAGCTTGGCATATAGCTATGCAGTAGGATGAATGTGTTGACAGATAGACATTTGACAATTTGTATGCCATAACTACATGTTGGAAGCCCTCACTAACGTGCTGTACAAACAGTAGTCTAGACTTACATTCCACATGTTGGATCATTATCCACTAGGGGATATATATACTGTGAGACAGCTCACACACCAGGGATACAACAGGGAGGCCTCAGAATCCAGCTATGCCTGCAGGTGTGCCTGTTGTCAGTACTACATTTAGCACTCTACTCTTGCCTGGGACAGCACTGTCAATAGTAGTAACGCCATGATACACTACATGCCAGTGTGGCAGCACGTACCCTGGGCTACTACCCCTGTATGTGACACATTCACATGGAAAACAGTGCTGTACAGGCCTCATATACATCTGTGTCCCAGACATGACACTCACACCCCTTGCTACTGTAATGACAGCACATAGGCGGATGTATTTTACATGACATTGCATACACTTATTAGAGATGTCATTACCCTGCTATGTTATCAGTCTGGGTGGTGTGAACTGGTTACCAGGGCTAAGCCATGCTTAGCAGTTATCAACATTGCTCCAATATAACAGCTAAGCTGATTTACGCACTGGTAAGCGAAGCCTACACTGTGTAAGTGCCCGTAGCTTAGCAGCACTTACCATCGTGCAAACCCACGCAAATGCACTTACAACTGCTCAAAACTGCCTTAGCCACTCTGTATCCGACATCCCTTGTTCTGCCCAGCAACAAAATAAACAGCCCTTGCAGGTCTTGAATCCAGAACCCTGTACAGTTTAACCACAACACTTAACCACTACACCGTGATCACTGAGAAGACAGCTGTTGTTTTTCCAATATATCTGTCAATACACACATTGATTAGTATTGAACAATTGCCTTTACTTCCACAATTGTGTAGTACTTGATATTAATATGACTGTTACATCACATATGCTGTTTTATCATAATGTACGCATATCAGATACATACGGTGAGATACATCTGGGAGGGTGTACACAACTGTAAGGTTTACACATGACAGGAATATGTAGATATACATATAATATGTTCATATATGTCTACATGTACATACACATGTATATTCATACATATGTCTGTATACGCATCTGTATAGTGCATCATATACATGGCCATGTGTAGGTCTCTTTGTATATATATATATATATATATATATATATATATATATATATATATATATATATATATATATATATATATAGATACAGATATATATATATAGATACAGATATAGATATAGATATAAATATATAGATATAGATATATAGATAGATAGATATATGTATATATAGCTATATATGTATGCACATCCTATGTGTACAGATATGCTTATTTATATATATATATATATATATATATATATATATATATATATATATATATACACATATAAATATATATATACATATATATATATAGATACAGATATAACTATAAGTGCATACATATCTATTTTGATATACCTATTACTGTCATTATATATGTAGATATCCATAAGTATATGTGCATATGTATCTCTGTCTGTATATGTGCAGACATATATTGCTGTGTATATGTAGATATCTGATTGTTTATATGTATATATATATATATATATATATATATATATATATATATATATATATATAGATATTCATCTATGTATGTTGATATGCATATGTATATATATCTGTATAGATATATGGATAATTATATATACATATATGTTCACCATATATCCAGAACATGGAGTGTAGTCCTACCTCAGCCCCAATAGTCCCAACCTCTTAGTACAAGGGGATGTCAGGAATGTATTGCAGGTATATATGCAGACTGTTGCTACTGCAATAGGGGTTGCACTAACAAACATGCTGTGTGTGGGAGGTCATATCAGCTTGTAACATGTGTGCCATTGGCTACTGACAGACATCTTAAGGACATCATAGTACAGTACCACTGCTTGCACAGTAATGATCCTGAGAACTACAGCAGAGATATGCCCAATAAATGTGGACAGTCTGGCACACTCTGGTCAGTCCAGAGGTATACACAGAACCCCTTAGTGCAAAACATGTGGACCAAGCCTGACAATGTGGATGTTAACAGTCATGTAGATGGATATATCATGTAAATACTGGTATACATTTGCCCCCATAGGTTATGCATTCACACACCCCTGTCTGTCCTGACACATAATAACCGCTGGTATAGAGGTGACATAGCCACATACTACCCACTAGTTAGTGACATACATCTGTACAGCATCCCACTGCTTTGTCAGAAATACATGACTGTTATGGAGGCCCGACAGCAGTACACCTGGCAAGTATCTGGACATAACATCATACTGGGTAAGTACACTAAGCTGCTAGGCATGTAACAAAGCACTGTGCAGGCTACATACAGACTGCTACAACACTGGCTTACATTTATTATGGGGGAATACACATGTACCTGCATATATAGCTGGCTCTACAGGCATGTCACAGCACAGAGTAACAGACACCTGTGTGAAAGTGCATAACCACAACCAGTGTGAACACCGCCACAGCCACATATGGTAAGCTAGCTAAATATTACAGTATATGGACTATCTGATCAACACCATCCTCACATGTGCCACTCACACGCTAACCCTACATATACTGGGCCACTACACAGTGTGGTCCGATGCCTGTCTGTGATATGGGACATATTTGTGTTTCGCCCTACAATCATGTAAGTTGATAGGGTAACATACACTGGAGCAGCATGTAACATCATATAGAACAGGACCAAAAACAATGACATCTACCACAGTCTGTACACAGGTCAAGTTACATCTTCACAATACACAAACTATCAACAATCACCATAAGTACACAGACCTCAGTACTGTACACACAACCACAGAATGACCTGGTTATGTCCTCAAATATAACCCCTACTATGCATTGCATGTGTAACAGTCTGATATCTCACTGGCTTATTATCAGATATGATGTGAATAAATGATGGTGTACAGAACATATGCACCTCTTACTGCATGACATATGTACAAAGGTTGAAAGAGTTGTGTCTGGAGGCACAAACACAGGGCCAATTTTGACATGTTGCTGTGATAACCTCATACATTTATTGTTGTAACAGGGTTTGTTGTGACATATGTCCTATGAGGGATATGAAGTCAGTAACTCTCATGGCTGTCACCATGCACTGACTGCAATCCTCAGACTATACTTCTGCAGTTCTCTGATGGGTGCTCTGTGAGTAACACAAGAAACAAAAGGCACCACCCACTGCCCAGTCTTCAGATGACCCTACAGATGGGGGTTTCCTCAAAAAGATAGCACTGTCATGACAGGTATTAAAACATGTATCCCAGCCATATCCACACACACCCTGTTAAACCGACATTACTCCAAATGTAGAATAGCAACACTTACATTCTGTAGTCATGTCAGGCACATCCCCCTCCTGTCTGTTGGCCTGTTGCCACAGTGTATGTTGTTAGAAGTAAATCCCCAATCCATCTGTGATGCTGTTTGCCAAACACCAGATCTAGGTCCTGCTCACAGTGAATGAAAAGGCCCAACACCAACATGATGTTCCTAGATATTTTAGTGCGTTTCCTTGCAATTGGCTATGGGAATGTTACCACAGCCATTCCACATGCAATCAGCTAGAGGATGGCTGCAATTTGTGCAGAGGCCATCAGCTAATCATGAGCATCACTTACAAAACACATGCTGCTGCCTAAACAAAGCAGGTGCAGTTCTCCACATCCACCAGAGAGGGAGTATGAGAGACACACAGAGGCAAAGTAAGTCAGGGAGCGGGTGGGAGAGTAAAACCGAAACATGATTGTGTCACACACCTACCAGTACAGGGTATCAAACCCATGACTGACTATGTTTTGCTATCACATGTCTATGCAGTTATTACATGCACCACATAGCTTTCATTTTAAAGAGCTGTCCAAATGTATATGTGATGGTGAGTGACATCTGTAACAGTGATATGGTAGTAATACGGTAGATGTAGTACACATGCCTGCCCACATGAACAGGTGTCAGCATCAACACAGCCACACTCTCTCAGGGACTCACAAACATTGACACACTTGGCATGGTCAGGAATACACTTCCTAACTAGTTTGCCACAATACAGTACTGTGCAGGTATCACATGCAGCACAGGGGCTATCTGGAGGTTATATGGGCAAAGGGTATGTGAAGGTGTCTGACATCATACAGCATGCTTCAGTATGCCAATGGGGGTTGTAGTGAGTGTGAATGTGGTCAAAAGCATTATACGCCACACACACAGACACAGGGTGCCAGTACTGACATGCACGCATGCATTGCTTCATGGGTGTGTAGCGGTTGACTGTGCCAGAAGGCTATACAAGGCTAGGTGAAGGGTATACCTTGGCATCAGGCCACATGACAATGGTCTGTAGTGTGGCTCTGGGGTGTACTGTCTGGATTGGCCCACACATGTGGGTATTGTATTCACCATCCAGTCACCTGGGTAACTATTGTGTGTGGCCATTGCTGTGCAATGCTTGCCATGTATGTGTTCTTTAGTCCATGACATGGACGCTATCTGGAATGTGCACACATCCCACATGTATGTACAGTGACATATGGAACTGTACCTGGGGTGTCTGGCCCATGTTGTGTACACAGATTGTTATCAGATGTGCCTGTCCTGGCCTCATGTGCCAAGAACAGGTAATGGACAGCAGGTTGACCCTGCACCCACATTGATAGCATGATACAGATAATCCCTGGTGTCAGTGGCATCTGTCCATACAGGGCATGTGTATAAGGCATGGTATGTCCTTTGTGGGTCACATTTGATGGCATCACAGGTGTTGCAAGTGGCCAGTGGGGAACATAGTGAAGGCACACTGTCTGCATGTATGTGCATATTGTACTGATGGACAGGGTGCAATGGCCTCTGTTGTCCACTGCAGTCACACCATGGTTACTATATGTGGGCAATATGCAGGGTACTACCAACATAGCAGTTGTTGCCTAGGCAAGTGTGTTTGTGTATGAGACATCGGTTGAGAGTGCTCTCTGTGTAATACAGGGGTTGCTAACTTTGTTCACCAGGCCTTGATGTCACATGTAGGGGTATGGATTGCCTCCACAGTCTCTCAGCTATTTCACATCTGTTATCCTTGTAAGGTGGACATTATGATATATAATAGGGCCACAATATAAGAAATTTGCAAAACCCACTCCACAATGAGTCCAGTTGTTACACACTCACCTCTACACAGAATATGAATGACAAACACAGACATGCACACTTGCCATGTCTGGGATTAGAATTCCTACCTAACTAGTTTATTACACTACAGCATTATGCAGTCATAGAACACGCCATGGAAATTACTGGAGTACTTCTTCCCCAAAGGTGTATTTCACTGGGTATGACATCAGCAGGCTTGCCAAAGAAGGTCTTTGGAGGTGGTAGTGACTGTGAATGGCCTCAAAAGCATTGCACCCTACACAGACAAGGACAAACACACAAACATCCACAGTTGCCATGTGTGGGAATAGAACCCTTACCAAAATGTTATATCACACTATAGCATTATGCTGGTATAGGACACACCACAGAAATTACTGGGCTATTTCTTTCCCAAAGGTGTATTTCACAGTGAATGACATCAGCAGGCTTGCCAACGTAGGGCATTTCAATTGTAGTGAGTCTGACTAGCCTAAAAAGCATTGCTCCCTACACAGACAGCGACACACACACACACAATTGCCATGTCTGGGATTAGAATTCCTACCTAACTAATTTGTCACACTACAGCACTGTGCTGTTTTAGGACACACCACAGAGATTACTGGACCACTTCTTTCCCAAAGGTGCATTTCACAGTGATTGACATCAGCAGGCTTGCCAAAGTAGGGCATTTGAATTGTAGTGAGTGTGACAAGCCTAAAATGCATTGTTCTCTACACAGACAGAGACACACACACACAGTTACCATGTCTGGGATTAGAAATCCTACCTAATTAGTTTGTCACAATACAGCATTATGCAGTTATAGGATGTGCCACAGAGATTACTGGGCTATTTTTATCTGAAAGGTGTATTTCACAGTGAATGACATCAGCAGGCTTGCCAAAGTAGGGTATTTGAATTGTAGTGAGTGTGACTAGCCTAAAATGCATTGGTTTCTCCACAGACAAAGAAACACACACAATAACATCCACACTTACCACGTGTGGGAATAGAACCCCTACCAAAGTAGTATTTCACACTACAGCATTACGTTGTTATAGGATGCACCACAGAGATTACTGGGCTATTTTTACCAAAGGTGTATTTCACAGTGAATGACATCAGCAAGTTTGCCAAAGTAGAGCATTTGAATTGTAGTCAGTGTGACTAGCCTAAAATGCATTGCTTCCTACACAGAGACACACACAGTCATCATGTCTGGGATTAGAACTCCGACCTAACTAGTTTGTCACACTACAGCATTACACAGTTACAGGATGTGCCATGGAGATTACTGAGCTACTTCTTTCCCAAAGGTGTATTTCACAGTGAATGACATCAGCAGGCTTGGCAAAATAGGGCATTTGAATTGTAGTGCGTATGACTAGCCTAAAAAGCATTGCTCTCTACACAGACAAAGAAACACACTCACAAGCATCCACACTTGCCATGTGTGGGAATAGAACCCCTACCAAAATACTATATCACACTACAGCATTACGCAGTTATAGGACATGCCACAGAGAATGCTGGGATACTCTTTTCCCAAAGGTGTATTTCACAGTGAATGACATCAGCACCCTTGCCAAAGTAGGGCATTTGAATTGTAGTGAGTGTGACTAGCCTAAAAAGCATTGCTCCCTACACAGACAGAGACACACAGTTGTCATATTTGGGATTAGAATGCCTACTTAATCAGTTTGTCAAACTACAGCATTACACAGTTATAGAATGTGCCACAGAGATTACTGAGCTACTTCTTTCCCAAATGTGTATTATACAGTGAATGACATCAGCAGGCTTGCCAAAGTAGGGCATTTGAATTTTAATGAGTGTGACTAGCCTAGAAAGCATTGCCCCATACACAGACAGAGACACATACAGACAAACGCCATGTCAGGGATAAGAACACATACTTAATTAGTTTATCACACTAGAGCATTATGCGGTTATAGGATGCGCCACAGAGATTACTGGGCTACTTTTTTCCCAAATGTGTATTTCACAGTGAATGACATCAGCAGCCTTGCCAAAGTAGGCCATTTGAATTGTAGTGAGTGTGACTAGCCTAAAAAGCATTGCTCCCTACACAGACAGACACACACACACAAACAGTTGCCATGTCTGGGATTAGAGATCCTACCTAGCTAGTTTATTACACTACAGCAATACATAGCTTTAGGACATGCCACAGAGATTACTGGGCTACTCCATTCCCAAAGGTGTATTTCAAAGTGGATGACATCAGCAGGTTTGTCACAGTAGGGTTATGGGGAGCAGTGTGTGTACATGGGCCATAACCCATTCATCTAGATGTTGACACACTACACTCTGGCACACACAGGTTTATTTTCTGCAGGTATGTGTATACAACTGCTAGATGACTATTGCCTTGTACAGTCATGTTGCACAGCTAGAACTTGCACCACAGAGTCTGTACTGCTGATGGATACCAGTGGCAAATTTTTACCATGAGTGATGTTTACACATCATGTGGTTGTAACCATTTTGCTGTGTGCTGGGTGGGATGGGCCTCATGATGGAAGGCTCTTTGTCACTGCACTCTCTTCCATTCCACACATCTATGTTTGTCTACTTTTGACATATTATAGTGTGTTGTCCTTGGATATATGTCTGTATTCCTATCCAATGTGTGTGCAACACATGACTGGTGCATACTGAGGAGTGTATGCACTAAAATCTGCAACTGTCAGATATATATGGTCCACTGTTGTTTGCAGACATGGGCTTCATTTGTTTAAGTGTGTGAGCATGCCTAGTATGCCCTTCTGTATTGAATGTGTGGATCCATTCCAGATATTTTGTACTCCAGTGCAGACCTTTGTGTTCCACACCTACAGGTAGCAAACTGTTTCTGCAGGATATCTGTAGATCAGTTGGCAATATGCGTCAAACTGTGCAAGGGATAGTATGTACTGTAGGTGATTGTGTCTGTGCTGCTTTTACTACATAGTACTGGTGTTAGCAGAGATATTCAGACATGTGTACTGTTATACACTGTGATGTTTTATGTCCTCAAGTACTGGCAGGTGGACATTCATGCTCACAGTGATGTCCTGGGGAACAAGGGTGAATGCAGCTGTGTCCAGTATTGTGGGCAAACGCCTACATATTCATGGAAAGTTATGCCATCCTGGAGGGGGAGCTGCAGACACTTGCTGCTGGGTCTGTGTATCCGGTTCAGCACCTTGGTACAGTGCTGGCAGCGGATCCCATACTTGTACATCCATCAACATGACAGTATGGCCTTATCTTGCTGTGACAATACCTCACAGCTGTACAGATTCAAACAGGTTACCCAGAGGCAGAGGTCATAATTCAGGACATTATCCCTATTGTGGTGTGTGGGCAGGTTTGCAGCCACCCATGTATGTGCTTACAGCCAGGGATAGTATGTGCACATGGCTGTGTGTCAGACCTTGCACATTCCATGCTGCTCATGCTCCCTCTCCCCATCTATTATTCTGTCCTCTTCCATAAATTATGCATACATTCTCTGATACTTTCCCTAAGGTTATCACCTCATTACAGCTGTGTTTTGGTGTTGGTCCACAGTTCAGGCAGTGGGACATGGTGGACATGTTACTGTGGTTTATCCACATGACCTTGCATATGGTTTATGTGGAGTGTGTTATGTTGTTATTTGTGTGTCCATGACATGACATGCATTGGCAGTACATGTGAGACACAGGCCTTTGGCAGAGGCCTGTAGGCCATTTTGTGGTGATGCAGCCCAGCTGTGGCAGGCCATTGCATTCTGTCAGTCCAACAGTCCCAGACCGCCATACAGTATATTCCCTTGAGGTGACAGGGTAGGTGTGCTAGGTGTTCATGCCAATACTTTGTATCAGTATTGATCAGGTGGTGTGGATGCTGGCAGGGTGCTACTTACAGCTAGGGACACACCTGCATGGGACACCGGCACTGCATGCTGCATTCTTTTGCTATTGCCATACACAGGTGGGGTTCATATTGTACCCATTCCCAACAGCAGGGATACGACCAGAGAGGTACCTGTGGGTGGTGTTTGGGTGAGATGGGTGCATGTGTGCAATGGACACTACTTGCATCTGACTCACAGATATGCATGGGGCATACCAGTTATGCTGGCTTGTGCAGGTACATCAGGTGTTTCCCAATACATCAGTCCTATCACCTTTGTGATTTGCAAGTGTTCGGCTAGATGACACCGTTATTCCCTACTACAGGCCCAGATAATGTGATGCATACCTGTATGTACAATTCCAAGGCTATGTCCATTTCATGGTTACACATTATATACTGTATGTCTGGGGTACTTTTCCCTGTGTACTGTTTGTATATCTAGCCCAGCAGCCATGCCATGTCCATCTTTCAGATGGTGACACATATTACCACCATGCATTTACAATGGCTTACTGCTAGCATGTGTTATACTGGGGGGAATTATCTTTGGCACTGCAGTTGTGAGGACTTGGCCCTGTCATTGGCAATAGTGGGCAATGGCCACCATGTCAAACCTCAACATGCATACATACTGACCACTCTCACACAATATGAAACACATACCAACCTAACACACGCATACCTGCATATTGTACAAATGCTACAATCTATCCTGCAACCTTGGCCACCTCTAGGCATCTGTGCTCCACTGGTATTATACCTACACATACATGTTACTACATGTCTACATTGGATTGGAGGTGCACATCTGACTGTTACTACATTTCTACATAGGGTTGGAAGGCACACCTGACTGTTACAACATGTGTACATCGGATTGGGGGGCACACCAGACCATATCTACTTTTCTACATAGGATTGGGGGGACACACCTGACTGTTACTATATGTCTACACAGGATTTGGTGGGGCAGACCTGACTGTTTCTACATTGCTACACAGGATTGGGGAGGGCATTCCTGACACTTGTCCACATTTGTTATGACTGTACTGGTATGTCAGGTACTCCATTTCATTCTGTTTTCTAACCTATCATGCTGACTAGAGTCATATCAGTGTACTACAGGTCTTAGGTTTGATTGACCTACATATTAGTTTCTGCCTTTCTACCCTTCAGAACTAATATCCCACTGCCTGACCTGATGTAGTCTGTCTGTGTAGGCCTGGGGGGAGGTTACCCAAAGACATCATTCAGAGGCCTCAGCACAGCCATTGTTTGTGTTTGTCTACACCTGTCCTGCTGGATGAGACTGTTGTTGAGTATGTGAACCTCCCTGACTAGCATGTGTGTGTCATATAGACACACATGTGACCAAGCACATGTCCTGCAGTTGGATTTGTCTCCATGTGTAGTACTGGCTACTGTGGTGACACTAGTATTTGTTACAGATCCCATGCTGCCACTATAGGTGTCTACTATCAGCTGGCATCCCATTCAGCCACCTGATTCCCTTGCATGCTCACATCCATTCCATAGATACAGGTACCAACACATACTTCTCCATTCGGCAAGTGGTAAGGAAAGTGACTTAACTTGTGGATGTGCCAGTATTGAATATGGTGCTGGAGGGCTGTCTATGTCGGATGCACATAGTACACACCCTACACATGGTTGAGCACAGGTAGTGTCATGTTTGGCATGCCTTTTACTGTATGTGTGAGTCAGAGAGAGGTGTCATTCCCTGGGTCCCTCCTGTGTCAGTGTATGTGCTATGTGTTGCCTCTTTGCCAAGGCCAGGGCATACTGGGCACACCTCCTTCTGCATACTGGGGTAGGCTCAGGTTGTTTTTCCTCCGAGTCACTCTGTGCCTGTGCAGGCCTTGGCAATGGTAGAGGGCTGTGTGGCTCTGCCCTGTGCTGTTCCTGCTGCAGCTGTTTCTGCAGGATCATATTGTGTAGCAAGGCACATATGGTGACAATTTGAGAACATGTAGCTGGTGAGTACTGCAAGGCTCCACCTGATGTGTCCAGGCACCAAAACTGTGAACTGCACATCCCAAACACATGCTCTTTTATAATTCTGGTCTGTGCGTGTGCCTCATTATGGAGTTCTTGTTCAGGTGTTTGTGCATTTCTAATGGGTGTCATCAGCCACAGCTCTAGTGCTTAACCAGCATCCCCCACTAGGTGACCGTAAGGGATGTCCCCATTGGCAAATCTCTGGTACAGCTGCATCAGATGCCAGATGTGGGAATCATGATAGCTTCCAGGGCAGCCAGCACACACATTCATTATAAAGCCCTGGGCATGACACACAACCTGGCAGTTAATGGAGGGGAAGCCCTTGCAGTTGATGTAGATCCTACCCCACTCACTGAGTGGTGCTTTGATGCATATGTGCATGCAGTCTATAGCACCCAATACCTTAGAGTATTCTGCTATTTGGTGGAAGAGATGCATATTGCTGGCCAACACCTCACGAGTGTTGGGGAAATATATGTGCTCACTTGCATGTCCTGACATGGCATCCAGGAACTGGTGGAGTACCTTGGATGCCGATACCTGTGAGATCCACATGATATCCCCAGTTGGCCTTTGGAAGGTACCTGTAGCTAGTATTCTTAGGCCTACACATACCTTGGTATCCACTGGGATGGGTTGCTTTCTGTTAGTTCTGTGTGTGAGGCATGGCCAGCACATCTCAACAATTTGCTGTAGGAGGTCCCTGTCCACCCTATAGCACTCCACTTTCTGCAGCTCATGTAGCCCCTGGTAGGTCACCCTGGGTCTGTACACTCTTATCTGTCTGCTCACTGTGGGTTGTTCAACAGCATTCTCATCCTCACCACCCTCAGCCTCTTCCACATGTGGTTGTATGATAGCTATTACAACCCCTATCATTTTGTTAGTTTTGTTTGTTAAAATTCCCCTGCTTGTATACATTGGTGGTGTAGAGTATGTGGGAAAAACAGAGGGAAAGGTGTTTGCATAGTTTATAGTAGTGTTCTGGACTGGGCTGCTGCCTGTGTAATTGGCAGATTCTGATACATTTCACCTGCCAGCTATACTAGGTCTCCTTGATTACCTTCCTACTATGGTTTTCCCTTCCCATTGCCTTCCCATTTAAGCCCAGGGGTGCCCCGCGCAAACACAGTGCTCAAATGTGCACATAGCTTTTTTTTCCTGGTTTACTTTTTTTTCCTTTAAAACACCCGCTTAGGCAATGTAAATAGTGCTAGGCAGCCTCAGACACACACCCTTGCTTAGCTCTGCTAAGTTAAGTGCAAACCTGAGCCATAGGGCTCCAATATGCTTACAGTATTCCTGACACACCCCCCTATGATGTCAGATAACTCCTAGGCTTGCACCAAGGTATTCCTGCTCTTACACTGTTGGGTGCTAACTAGCATGCAGGAGAGATCTGAGATTCAGTATCATTCCCCTCATTTGCATAGGATTACCTGCTGTTGCTTAGTTACAGATCCCACACTGAGCCTCCCCCCTTAGCAACCACTATTCACTGGCCATGTTGTCTTCTGCTTGCCATTGAGTATAATAGAAAAATAGTGATTTTGGTTAGAATGCTTATTTTAGGTTTCTTTTTTTATTTTTCTCCCAATTCCATTTGCGCCCTGCTGCCCTACGCTTAAACAGTTGGGATCAGCTAAAAAAAAAAATAAAAGTTGATTTTTTTTTATTTTTGCAACTGTTTTCCATGCCAGTGACCTTATATTTGGCCATTGGCATGCTTTCTACATAATATCCACCCTTTATTTGGAGCTGTCATGGCTTTGTTTTGTAGTTTGCAGAAATGAACTCGGTTACTGGCCGAGTACATTTCTGCAGATTACACTAGTCCTGCACAGCCGGCTTCCAGCTTGCTGGATCACAAATTCACCTCATTTGCATGGATTTCATCTGAAAATGGGGTAATTTGCATACAGGGGCTGTGTCCATGCAGGACTAGTGCAGGAGAGGTCGTGCACGTCCCTACAGCTTATTCCTGGATCGCACGGCAGACATATTGCCAGCTGGAGCTCCTGCACTAATCTTGCACACTGTGCAGGGCTTGCTGAATCTGGGGGAATGTCTAGCACTAGACGTTTTTCTATTGTCTTCAAAGAACAGTAATTACTAGGTTTAAATGTAAAGTGTTTTATTGCTTTATGACTTCCCAGCAGCTACACTGTTCTGAAAAACATCTGAGAGATGTGTATTTCTCAAACAGGGATGTTAAAATTCTGTTAGTTTCTGGTTTAGCCTGGGAACTGAAGTCAGGTGACAAAAAGTGATGTTATCCAGGTTAACCCAGCAGTAATGTTTGGTATTAAGAACTCTCTCAGAGAGACTGGAGAGACTGGGCATTTTGTATTTTGTCTTTGACCTAGAAACATCCACTCATCATCACATCTGCACTTGTCTGTAAATAAGAGTCAGGGCATAGTATCTCTCTTAGATATAGACAGAAATATAGCAAAGATTAGTTTAGATGTTTTCTCTATTTATTTGAGACTGTCCTGCAATGTTTTTTTAAAAATTTCCTGTGATTTTGAACTCTGAAGTAACTGTTTGTTTTCGGAGTATTGTCTTGTTCTTTTTTATTTATTATTAAATATATTTAAACCTATCTTTGTGGCTGATATTTGCGAGACATACTTAAGCTTTTAGAGTACTTGCATATGTGTTTGTCCCCTTAGAGTACTTTCATATGTGTTTGGTGACACTGTACAGGCTACTCCTATATAGCCTTGCTTGGCCAAACTACCATTTGGATTAATAGTAACATTGCCCTGTAGAATTGGGCAGACTTTGTAAGGGCCTTACAGTAGCTGATAAGTAAGGGTGACTGGTGG
>NC_056727.1:1102967862-1103057862 GCF_019279795.1 Protopterus annectens | reverse complement strand
TTCATTTTACTCGCATGTGGTCTGAATTAGTCTGTCGTTTATTATACTTGTTCTATATTGAAATTAAACAGTTGGAAATTGCTCTATATGTAGACCGATGTGTTTATAGGTTACTAGTTATTACCATGTTGTAACACACCATTCTGTATCAGCGAACCTATATCCTGCTCGCACTGCTAGTGTGTTTACCAGCTATTGATATATAGACATTGTATTAGACTATTACCCAGCTTAGTCGCATTATTGGTTTTGTGGTGGACACTGCATTTACTCTGTTTTATTTTGCTTAAATGCTAGCTAGTCATGAACTTTCAAACAGCTTTATTCAATGTGGCACAACAAATGTTTCCTATATTTAGATGTATAATAAGCCTGCTATCAATGAACTTACTTATAATTTACTCCAAATGAACGCAGCTAGAGAATTTATCATTGTACTGTCCTTTTGATTTGAATAGCTGTTGTCAGAACTGTATATATGTTATCCTCTGGTACTGCTACACATTGCTAATGCTATAATTTAATGTACTATATAACTGCATATATGTTACCTTCTGGTACTGCTAAATATTGCTAATATACTTTTTACTGTGCACTATAATCACATTTATTTTCTCTTTCAACTTATCTCCCCAGCTTGACTGTCCTGCTCCACCCTGTTGCAACTGCTCCTTGCTGGAAACCCATACCTAAATTAATTATACTATTCCCCGTTAAGGGAATAGGACCAAGCCTCTCCACTACAGGAATAGGACCAAGCCTCCCCCTGAAGGCTATTTATCGAAGGACTTAAGAAAGTTTGTGTAACTGATGCTAATCCTACATACTAGATTGTATTCTGCCAGAAGGCCCTGATAGGTGGTTTAACATGCTCACCTGCCAGGACAACCAGCAGCCTAACCCTTCCTATCTCTATTCCCCACATACTTGGACCCTTTTCTAGCCCTCTGGTCTACAAAAGACTCCCCCTTATCCTCCCACTCTAGGTATCTGTCCTTGTGGAGCCACAGGTGTACTATAGCATTTGTCCACTAGGTGGCACCCTCTCCTCATAATTCCTGTTTCATGACTTCTTTATTTTCACTATCTCTTAATTACTTATTTCTTTGGATATCTGCTTAGATCTATAATAAACTTTATTCTACTCCCCTCTCTCAACTCTAGGCCCACCCCATCCCACCTAATCCCTGTCCCCTGGACTTACCTTCAGCTACTAGTGCTCTACAGATTGGTTGTTGTTCACCCTTAGCCTTCCCTCGGGTCTACCCGCTCCATTCGCCCTGCAGGCTCACTCCACTCCCCTACCCTGCCCCCAATTTCCACCTGCCCCAACACCTCTACATTTATACCCCTTAGCCACACCCATTACCCTGGCCAACCAACTAGTAACCTCCTCCCTTCCACACCCACTTCTTACTCCTCCCCTCTTTTTACCAATACTCTTCCATACCTCCCCTCTCAGTCTCCTCCCAAAATTTATAACTCACACACCTAGTAAACTAGCCATCCACAACATACCTTCCTTCAATATCCTATCCCACTCGGCTCTTAAAAGCCATATCCTTCTGTACTCATCTAGTACTGTTCCTCAACATATCCTATATCTACTACCTGACCCTGCCAACTAACTATAACCACACTCCATCTTTTCATACTACTAACCATCTTAAGTTACTTGTCTTACATTCACGCTTCCCAATCTTTCCATGCCTATACCCCATAAAACACCATCTTTTCTTCTCTTATAAACTTATTACTCCTCATAGCTATCCTAACCCTACAACAACTACCTTAAATCTAGCTAAAGTCAACCCTGTCTCTAAGCAAAGTACCTCCCCAACCTAATGCTATATCTAACTTCTATTCTATTATCAGGAGACATACACCCCAACCCGGGTCCATCCTCATCCCCGCCAACGGATAAATCCATACTACTCACCTCCTTAAATGCCCAAAGTATGGTTAACAAAATCCCTAATCTGCATGCCTGGCTTACATATAACAAACCAGACTTTTTGTCCATTTCTGAAACTTGGTTAAAACCTCATATAAAAGATTCCGAAATAATTCCACCCAACTACTCTATAATCAGAAAAGATAGAACAAACAAAAAAGGTGGTGGAGTAGCCCTTCTATACCTATCCTCCTTAACAGTTACCCCTTATAACAAGCCAACTCCCCAATTTGATAATGCAGAACTACTCCTGGCACTGCTTCAAGTAAATAAACACAAACACATATGCATAGCCTCCCTCTACATCCCCCCAGGCAACAATATTTCTACACTAGAAGATATCCTCTCCTGGCTTTCCAATAACATTAACAATGAAACTATACTTATGGGTGACATGAATGTTAATTGGTCTGCAATACAGTCTCCCACAAACCCACTCAACATTAATCTTTACAACTTTTCTCAACTGATCAACTCCATAACTCGGCCCTCAAAAAACCTCACCAGTGATAGTACCCTAGACTGGATATTAGTCTCCCACCCTCATCACTTCTCAAATAGTGGCACCCTGCCTGATTCCCTTAGTGGCCACTTGCCCACATTCACACACCAACTAACTTCACCCCTACATCTTACTCACAATTTTATTACTACTCGCTGCCAAAAATACTTTAACCCCACTACCTTTTCCAACTCTCTAAAAGCAATCAACTGGTACCCCCTAAAAACTCTACCCCTGAAACAGGCTGTCGCCCACTTTAACTCAACTTTTCTAAACCTCTTAGAATGACAAGCCACCATAAAAACAAAAAGAATAAAAAATAAAACTGCCCCTTGACTAACAAAAAACACACTAGTATCTATGCACCTTAGAGATAAGGCATGGTCATCATATCAGAAACATAAGACTCCCCTAGCCCATAATGAATACAAAACACTCAGAAACAAAGTAAAAAAAACTTATCTCCGATAGACAAAATTACTTCTCCATAATCCAAAACAACAACAAAACAAACCCTGAAAAATTTTGGAAATGCATCTCTACACTCCTTAATCCCAACAAACCAAATAACCCGAACCCAGACCCTAACACTCCTGATATAGACTTGGCCACTCAATTCAACACCTTCTTCATTGATTCTATCTCCAAACTAACCTCATCCTTTTTATCTTCAAACCCCACCACACCACACCCACTACACCCCAATCCTCCCCTACCAACTTTTCACCCCTCACCACTGCTCATCCCCCATTCTCCACTCCATCATCAACATTCTCAAATCCCCCCCCCACCATTCTCCCTAAAACCTATACCCACATCCACCATAAAAAACTACTGCAGAAACTAAAACCATGCTCTAATGCCCCTGATAACATTCCTTCTTACTTTCTCAGTTTAGCTGCTGAAGCCATTGCCTACCCCATCAGCATTTTAGTCAACCATTCCATTCAAGAAAGCTCAGTACTCCAAATCTGGAAAAAGGCTTTTGTTGTTCCATTGCACAAAGGAGGCAGCAATAACAATATTACTAATTTCCGCCCCATCGCTATTCTATCTCCTATCTCTAAACTTTTAGAAAAGTGTATTCACCTACAACTCCTACCATACCTCTTAGACAATAACCTACTAACTCCAACACAACATGGTTTCAGACCAAGACACAGTACTATGACCGCCCTACTCTCCTTCCTGGAAGCTGTGAACAAAGCCCGGGACACAGGACACATTGTCTCTACCCTCCTACTAGATCTCTCTAAAGCCTTTGATACTATCTCCCACAACTTGCTACTAACTAAACTCTCCAAGCTTAACTTGTCCCCCTCTTCTCTGAACTGGTTCACTAGCTACTTATCCAATAGATATCAGGCAGTGAGATGGAAAAAAGCCACTTCCCCTTTCATCAACACCCCAACCGGTGTTCCCCAAGGATCTATACTGGGTCCCCTGCTTTTCATTATATTCATAAACGATTTCCACAACTCTATCCCTTCAACTAAAATTATCCAATATGCAGATGATTCAACTATAATCTGCTCTGCTACCTCCATCCCCACACTGCTAAAACTTACTCAAGATGCATTCTCAACCACCAAACAATGGATGAAAACAAATCACCTTGTACTCAATGCCTCCAAAACCAAAGTAATGGTATTCACCCCCTCTAAAGCTACCTTTTTCAATCCAAGTAATTTCACTATTACTAGTCACAACAATACACCCTTAGAACTGGTATCTGAAGCCAAATTACTTGGGGTCCAAATTGATAGTCAGCTTAAATTCAATTCTCATCTTCAACTAAACATAAAAAAAACACCAAAAACTCAGCATGCTCAACAGACAGAATCGTTATCTTACACCCTCCACCAAACTCCCCCTATCTACCACATCTCTCATCCCATCCCTCCTCTATGGAGCCCCACTTCTAACTAACTTACAATCTTCTCTCAAAACACAACTCTCCTCTTGCTATAACAAAATTGTCAAGTTTGCTACCTCCCATAAGTCCTCCTCACACCATTGTTTGGCTCTCCATAAACTAAAATGGTTAGAACTACCCAGTCACCTCACCTACGTCCAACTGACACTTGCACACAAACTCATCTTCAATCCCTCCCTCTGCCTATCCTTTTCCTCTACCTTCAAAATGCACCTCCCTGATAGAATTCTAAGATCTAAAAACCAAAACTTAATTGAACTGTATAAACCAATTTGTCCCCCTGGAAAAAATCTCTTATCCTACAGTCTTGCTCGTCTCTGGAACTCCTTAACCCCATCCATTTGTACCATCACAAATCACTTCTCATTCAAAAAATCCCTTCACTCACACCTAATTTCCCAGTGGGAATGCTCCTGCTCCCACCCAACATAATCTCCTCATACTGAGAATTTCCATTTCTCCTCCCCTATTCAAAATGGGAATTTCTACTTACTCTCCTAAACTCATAGATCTTGCTCTTGCTTGTATTAGCATTTTCTGAATACTTAAAGGTACCTAAGTGTAAATATACCCTATGATGGAAAAGGTTCTTTGTTTCTATATTGAAAAGTTCTATATCAGCTCATATACCTTTCTCTTGATTGTATTAAGCTACTCATCCTGAATGTATGAAAGATATCTCCAGTGTAACCCACCCTAATTTGTAAAAGCCTCTCAGTTTCTATATTGTAAATTGTTTCCAGCGATACAAGATTGTAATATTTGTATATGTTTGTACACTAGTCTACTGTATTTCCAAGTCCATAGGAATTGTATACTTGAAACTATATACCTTATTGTAACCTTGCTAATTGTTTTTGGAGCTTTTCTCCCCAGGACTCCATTGAAAACGGGTTCTTTTGGCCCAATGGACTATCCTGGTAAACCAACTGTAAATAAAATAAAAATAAAAAAAAATATATATATGTGTGTATATATATATATATATATATATATATATATATATATATATATATATATATATGTGTGTGTGTGTGTGTGTGTGTGTGTGTGTGTGTGTATATATATATATATATATATATATATATATATATATATATATATATATATATATATATATATATGTGTGTGTGTGTGTGTGTGTATATATATATATATATATATATATATATATATATATATATATATGTGTGTGTGTGTGTGTGTGTGTGTGTGTATATATATATATATATATATATATATATATATATATATATTTATATATATGTGTGTGCTGGACTGGAGAGTATACCTGAAATTGCCCTTTGGTCATGTCTGAATAGTAGGGTGAGCTGCTTAGTCACTTGGTTGGTGAGGGGTGAATAATGAGCCTTTCCCTGCTGGGCAATCAAGTGTAAGGGTATACTAGTGCTTGCTATTTGGTCTGAGCAAGTGCTGTACTGTAGGATGCTTTTTCAGTGCTTAGGTTAAGAGTTAGACTACTTTCAAGGGAAAAACTAAAGAGGAGACTTGGTGGAGCCGGGATAAATTTAGCCCTAGCTAACTGGCGCTGCCCGGACGTGCAAAACCGTGCAAACACGGTTTTTACAGCAGGGAAATGAAAGAGATAAAAATTAGCCCAAAATGGCCCACAAACTACTAACTTCTGGGCTGGAACCACTCCTCCAGGGACAGATGGCTGCTCAAAGCTCCCTCTCTCACAGGTGAACAGAGAAACCTCCCTCTATCCAAGTATGGTATGGGCAACTCAGAAAATTGTAACAGCCCTGAATTCAGCACTAGCCTGAAAACTGGACTATACTAGCTTAGAAAGGTGGGAAACATGGATTTTTTTTTTTTAAAAAAGATAAGGCAAAAACAGTAAAAATAAACTTAAAACCACTTTAAACATCTAAAAACAGTAACAAATACACTTAAAACAGCTTTAGATGACTACAAGCAAGCAGAAAAGACTTTTAAACAAATTACCCAATTAACCAGTAAAAAAATCTCAAAACTGGGCCCTATTCCTGTAGTCTTCAATCAGGCAAGTTCTGACTGCACACTCCTGCCACTTGGGTGCAGGGGAACCTTCTCCAAAAAAGAAGGCCTGGATTAGTGCTCTTGTTATGCAAACAAAGCTAGATTCAGCAGGCTTGGATCTAGTCTCTGCTACAGCAAACAAGGCGCACCAATTTCAATAAGAAACAGTTCAAATATGCAGGCACTATAAGCCTTTAACCAGAAATTCCCAGCTCAGAAGGGCAGAGTCCAGCCTCTCCTCCCTCAATATTGCAGACCACGAACCTTCTTAATGTAAAATAACAGGCATGAAGCCCAAGTGCTTAAACCAGAACTAATACACTTTTAGAATAACAGACACTGAGCCCTCAATCTGCAGTTCCCAACTTAGAAGGATGTAAGCTACCTGTCCTACCACAACAGTGCAGACCACAAACCTTCTTAATGTAAAACAACTGGTCTAAAGCCCAAGTGCTTATACCAAAAGGCTTGGAATTATAGCTACACTTTAATCAGGTTACTACCAAGCAGTAATAATTACAACTGAATACTTTTAAGAAGGCCTGGATTAGTGTTCAAGTTATGCAAACAAAGCTAGATTCAGCAGGCCTGGATCTAGTCTATGCTACAGCAAACAAGGGACACCAATTTCAGTAAGAAACACTTCTTATAAATGTAAAATGTTGCCAGAGTGACAGGGTTTGTTTCAGCATACATGTTCTGAAGGATATGAGTTTTGAAACTGAAATGTATGTCATCATATACTGTCAGAAATCCTCAGATCATCATAGTGATTACCAGAAATATAACAATAATGAATCTGTGCAATAGACAAAAAATATGAGCAATAAACCTGGACATTCTGCAAAAATCTGACCAGTCAAAAGGTAGGCTCAGAACCTCTTACTGCAACAAATCTGGACCAAGCCTGACAAAGTGGGGGGAGAAAGCCATGAGAACAGAATCATATCTGAAATACTGTAGTAGATAAGCTGACACAGTTGCTGCAGTAATACCCTCCTGTCTATCCTAATGTATATTGACTGAAATGACACAAGTCCAACATTCAATTATTTCTCACTATTTAGTGACTGAAATCCTCACATCATCCCACTGATATGTCAGAAATACACAACACGTATGGGGGCCAGGCAAGAGTACATCCTACAAATATCTGGACATAACATCACATTAGGGAAACTACACTCAGCTGCTAAGCATGTCACCAAGCATTGTCCAAACTACAGTTAGACTGACACAACACTAACCCAAATCCGCTATGGGGAATTACACATGTATTGGCAAATATATCAGGTACTACAGGGATGTAACAGCACTGAAAAACAGACACCATTGTGAAAGTGCATATCCACAACGTATTCCACCACAGTCACAGTGACATGCCGGTAAGCCAAAGGAACAGTACAGTATAAGGACTGTGTGAACAAAAAACATCTCAACATGTTTGCCACTCACATGCTACCCCTACATATACTGGCCTAATTCACAGTGTAGTATGATGCCTGACCGTGGTATGTGACATATCTCAGTCTGCCCCTACAAACATATACAGCCGAAGGACCACCAGAAACTTGAGCAGCATACACAGGCAGATAAAAAAGAGCCATAACACATTACGTCTTCCCCTCCCTACACAGGCCAAATAACAGCAACACACTACACTGCTACACAATCCTGACAGCCTGTCAACAATCGCCAGAAATACACAGACCTCTCAACTGTTCACTTTCCTACAGAATGTCCAGGCTTTGTCCTCATATAGAAGGCCTCTTACACATAACATGTCTGGCAGTCTGATACATCACTGGGATGGTATCAGGAATGAAGGCACTAAATAATGATATAACCTACCTATCACCCTCTTAATGCATGACATCTGGACAAAGCCTAACATACTTGGGGGACTGAGGCCCAGAAACAGTGGCATATGTAAAATATGGCTGTTATAAACTGAGACAGTTGCCTATGTAACAGGATTTGTTGTAACATATCTTTACTGAGGGATATGAAGTCAGAAACACAAATGATGATACCACTTACTGACTGCAATCCCCACAGTATGCTATTGATTTTACATAGACAAAATATGTCTGAGGAACACAATACATGAGAGTCCAAAATCTAGCCATTCTGCGGATAGCTCTACAGTTGAGAGTAATGCCAACCACATAACACTGTCAGACTTAAAATCACACAGAAAAGCAATGTCCACACAACCCCTGTTAAACTAGCATTAAACTATATAACAGCATTCTGTCCTTATATCTGGAACATTCTCCCCAGTTTGTTGGGCTGTCTCCACAGTTTTCATTCTAAGAAGTATTTCCAACTTCCCTCTGTGATTCTGTTGTTCACACACATCCATGAAGTCCTCCTCACAGGCAAGGAAAGGGGCCAATGCCCACATGAAGTACTCAATTATAGGAGTGTGTTGCCATGCCATTGACTTTTGGAATAACACCACAGCTGTTCTGCATGCAGTTAGCAAGTGGGAGCCACCAATTTGTGCACAGGCCATCAGCTGCTCATGACCATTACCTACTAAAGGCAAGCCGCTGCCTATGCAAAACAGATGTATACCCTACATCTGGGAGAGAGAGACACACACACAGACCAAGAAACCAAGGTCCACATAGTGGAATAAAACCAACCATACATGGAAGAAAATAAGTATGCCAAACATGTAAGCATGTAATAGAATGCAGTAGGGGGTATTTAATAATGGGAAATAGGAATTTCAACAATTATGTTTCAACAAGACTTGCTGTACTGATATATTGCTGATCAGAACCTATGACGATAGCAGCTGGGTCTGTCTGCAGTGACATAGATCAGAGCTCAGGCCTCTAAGTCACCCCAGGAAAGGATAGCTCACATATCACCACTACTGGAGTGTGTGTTGAACAATACTGACTGTGATACTGCTAGGCCAGCTACTGGGATGTTGTAGATATTCATATGTTAATTGTAAATGCAACTATGATATACATGTCTGTCACAGAAATGTGAGAAACCTATACAAAGTATTTTTATAGTGAAATACTGTTGCAGATGTGTGTGTTGAACTGCATGTGATATACTGAGCTCATACCATCCAACTGTCCAGTGTTATGCACACTGAACATATGTGTGCCTCATATTTGTAGTCGTACGTCTGCTAAATCATTGGCAACCTGTGAAGACTGACATTACAACATTTCCTTCCCTTTCTTTGACTGTTCCTGTTAGAGGTCGCCACAGTGGATCATCTGTCTCCATTTCCTCCTGTCCTCTGCATCTTTGTCTGTCACAACAACCATCTGCATGTCCTCTATCACCACATCTATACACCTTATCTTAGGTCTTCCTCTTTTCCTTTTACCTGGCAGCTTCATCCAAGCCTTCCTCTTTACCTCTTACCTGACAGCTTCATCCTTACCATCCTTTTCCCAATATACTCAGCATCTCACCTCAGCACATGTGCAAACCAACATAATCCAGCTACTCTCTGGCTTGGTCTTCAAACTGTCTAACCTGGGCAGACCCTCTAACATACATATCCCTAATCCTGTCCACCATCATCACACTCACTGCAAATGTTAACATCTTTAACTCTACCACGTCTAGCTCTGACTACTGCCTTTTTGTCAATGACACTGTCTCCAACCCATATAGCATAGCTGGTCTCACTACCATCTTGCAGACCTTCTCTCTCACTCTTAGTGGTACAAGTCAGTCACAAATCACTCCTGACACTCTTCTCCACCCTCCCCATCCTGCCTGTACTCTCTTCTTCACCTCTCACCCACCCGCGTCATTACTCTGAACTGTTGATCCCAAGTATGTAAACCCATCCAGCTTTGCAAACTCTACTCCCTACATTTTCTCCATTCCTCTATCCTCCCTCCCATTCACACACACATATTCTGTCTTAGTCCTGCTGACCATCATTCCTCCCCTCTCTAGAGCATATCTCCACCTCTCCAGGTTCTCCTCAACCTGTTCTCTACTCTCACTACAGATCACAATGTCATCTGCAAACATCACAGTCAATGGAGACTGGTCTCTGATCTTGTCTGTCAACCTGTCCATCAGCGCTGCAAATAAGAAAGGGCTCAGAACTGAACCCTAATGTATTCCCACCTCCACCATAAATACACCTGCCTGTCCCACAGCAGAACTCACAGCTGTCACACTACCCTTGTACATATCCTGTAGCATGCTTACAGATTCCTCCGCCTCTCCTGACTTCCTCATACAATACCACAACTTGTCTCTAGGCACCCTGTTATATGCTTTCTCTAAGTCCACAAAGACACAATGCAATCCCTACTGATCTTCTCTGTACCTCTCAGTCAACACTCTCAGAGCATCTGGACTGCTCTTTCCTGGCATGAAACCATACTGCTGATCAATAATCCTCACCTCTCTTCTTAACCTAGCTTCCACTACTCTTTACTATAACTACATGCTGTGACCAATCCATGTTATCCCTCTGTAGTTACTACAGCTCCACACATCACCCTTAGTCTTATAATCAGTAATCAAATACTTTTTCTCCACCCCTCATACATCCTCTCACTTTATAAAATTGCATTAAACAATCTGGTTAAATAGACCACTGCCATTTCCCCTAAACACATCCATGCTTCCACAGGTATGTCATCTGAGCCAACAGCCTTTCCATTCTTGATCCCTTCATAGCTATCCTTATTTCTCCTTGCTAATCTGTTGCACTTCCTGATTCACCATATCCACATCATCCAACCTACTCTCTCTCCATTCTCTTCATTCAACAGCCCCTCAAAGTACTATTTCCATCTGCTCAACACACCCTCCTTGCTTGTGAGTATGTTTCCCTCATTACCCTTTATCACCCTTATCTGCTGCAGCTCGGTCCCTCTGTCTAGCCAATTGGTACAGGTCCTATTCTCTATCCTTAGTGTCCAACCTTTCATACAACCCTTTGTACGCCCTATCCTTAGCTTTTGCCACCTCTCTCTTTGCCATGCACCTCACCCCCTTATACTCCTGTTTACTTTTTTCATCTCTCTGACAATCCCACTTTTTCACCAATTTCTTTCTCGGTATACACCCCTATACTTCCTCATTCCACCACCAGGTCCCCTTGTCTTCCTTCCACTGTCCAGATGTCACATTAAGCACATTTCTAGTCATCTCCCTTACTAGCTGTGCAGTAGTTACCCAGATATTTGGTAACTCTTCACTGCCACCCACTGCCTGTCTTAACGCTTCCCTGAACTCAACCTCACAATCACCCTTTTTTCAGTTTCCACCAGTTGATCCTGGGTGCTGCCCTCACATTCCTCTTCTTCTTGATGACCAATGTCATCCCACAGAGCAAAATTCCATGCTACATAACTGCATATTCCCCTTTCATCAATTTACAGTCTCCAATCTCCTTTAAACAGGCCCTCCTGCATAGGAGATAATCCGCCTGTGTGCATTTTCCTTCACTCTTGTATGCCACCCTATACTCATCTGTCTTGTTAAAATATGTATTCACCACAGCCATGTCCATCCTTTTTGCAAACTCCATTACCATCTCACCTTCTGCATTCCTTTGCTTAACACCATACCTACCCATCACTTCCACATCTCCCTCTGTTCCCTTCACCAGCATACTCATTAAAAGCTGCTCCTATCTCCACTCTCTCATCCTTGGGTACAGTCATCACCACTTCACCAACTCACTCCAAGATTTTTTTGTCTCATCCGTCACACATGCAACTAGTGGAGCATATGCACTAACAGTCATCATTACACCATCAATGTCCAGCTTCATTAACATCACTCTATCCAACACTCTTTTCACCTCCAAAAACACCCTTGCCATACTGTTCCTTCAGGATAACCCCTACACCATTTTTCTTCCCAGCCACACCATGATAGAACTAATTGGACCCGACTACAATGCACTTAGCCTTATGCCCCTTCCATCTGCTCTCTTGCACACATAATATAGCATCCTTCCTTCTGTCCATCTTATCATCTAGCACTGTCACCATACCAGTCATTCTGCCAACATTAAAAGTTCCTACCATCACGAACACACTAGCCTAGCCTTTATCCTCACTGCCTGCCATATAAGGGGCAGACATCCTCCAGGGTATGTCTGAGAATGCAAAGGCTACTGTGCTGTCAAATGACTTAAGTGTGTTACAGCAATATTAACAAAGTGTCATTTTGGCACATTGGCCCCCATGTATGTGTGGCATCCTCCAGATGTCCTGTTCTAACAGGATGATAGGAATGACTGAGCAGCAAGAGTGTGCTATACTGACATAGAATAGAAATGTATATCAGGTATTACCTGTGCACATCTATGTATGAGTAGGTGTACCTGGCCGCCTCATAACAACAGACATGGGATGCAAAATGTTAGGTAAATAAGCTGTACATGTGTAATCTCAGTTTCTGTGCATTCAACAGAGTTAGATTTCTACAGCTACTGGTTGTTGCATTGCCCTGACACAGACATGGGTACCAGAATAAGCATGATTATCATGTTGAAATTTCAGAGGTGTCCATGCCTACTACAAACAGCCATATGACAACCATCATAGCTGTATGGACTCAGCAATACCTTACCCGTAAAACCTGTCTCCACCAAAGTAGAGTAATCCCCTTTGCTGGACAGCAGCAATACACAAACCACATAATTGATCACTATGATAGCTGTGCAGGTTAGAGTAGGAGCAGGCACCTACTTCACAGTGTCAACCTTTGTCTGAACAAGCATATAAGGTTCCAGGTGGATTACTGTAAGACTGACTATGAGTACAAATTGAGCACATACACCATGCGCAATCACAAGGCTGTCTTCACATATGTCTGCAATCTCAGAGGTGACAACACAACCCACCCTGTAATTGTGGTCAAACACACCACAGACACAAACACCATAGCTATAGGTAACATGATGCAGATAGGTTTAGGGCAAACATCACCCTCTGGCTCACCATCAGTGTAGGTGGATATGCACAGAACCCGTACCCCTCCCCTCATCATCAGGGAGCAGGTGCATACTGCCTAATCAAAGTCAACAAAATCAAGTCTCTATGGGACCTGAAAAAAATCCTGTCTGCATCCTACATGAACTTAGGCATATGCTTCCAGCCCCATTACACATTGTATGCAAGCAAAACCTGAACACCATTGACGTCCCATCTGCAAGGAAGATGGCCACTGTCATCCATCTACAAAATGTGAATGATGAATGATGGTTTATTCAATGTACTGGCCCTCATTATGGGGAACATGACACATCAGGACCAGGAGTGCAATGCAGGTTCATACTGTGCTGATAAATGACAGGGCTATGATGTGGTTGTAAGTGGTGGCTAATGATAGCCAATATTGATGTTCTGGCTCTGTAAATAATTCTGGGCAATGTCTGAGGTCCTGTGATATATTTTCCTGTTTATGTCTTCCAGGTGCCATGTAGCATCAGCTGGTGTACACTGCTGAGGAAAATGCAGCCATTACAGAAGCAATAATACAGCACCATGCAGTGCTGTTCGGCTGGTGCCAACAAAATCTGCAAGAGCGGACTACCCTGTGGGATGACCTTCTCCACAGAATAAACACCTTGGGCCACCATGGCTGCACATACAATCAGGTCAGGCATCGGGCAACTGACCTAATATGTCGTGCTTGGCAAAGGGCTGCTGCCATGACCAGGGACCGTTCTGCCACAGGTGGGGGTCCTGCTATGCAGGCCCCACTTACACCAACAGAGGGGCTCCATGACAATTGTGGGGCAGCCCCCACACAACAACCAACACAAGAAACACCAGTCATGGAGGTGGGTGGCACCCAGGCAACAGGCGAAGAGTGTCCAGTTAAGGCCACAGTGCACATCAATTTAAGCATGTAGCAGTCATACTGTCTTTAATAGAGTATCTAGATCCATATGTCACTTCAAGCTGCATTTGTGGGTGGAGTTTAGTAATACACACAAGTGCACATCTAAGGCGAGGGACAGCAAATTGTGTACTATCATAACTTGTACTGTACCTGTGCAGACACGTAACATTCATCTTGTACCAATGCCAAATGTGAGTCTGCTGACAATACCTGTTCCCCACAACTACATAGGTACCTCTGGACTGGATGTGGGACAGCAGCATGAAGCCAATGAGTATAGGATTTTCCTGTTGTGGCTCACCAGTACCCTAGGAATCTTAAGATCATGCATGTGACCATGCACACAATTGTTACTCTCAGCTATTTTGCAATATCTGCATATTCACTTGTGGTGTGGTTAACTGCATTGCATCACAGTGGTCAGCACAGGGGCCTATTTGTAGGAGATGTCACATATCTGTAGTATACCTCTCAACCTGTCATTGCAGGAAATCTGGACAAAGACTGTCAAAATTGGGGGGACGAAAGCCCAAACCTAGGGGCATATATTATAAATTAGTGTTATACAGTGCATATAACTGGTGTTCACACACCTGTTAGAATGCCAGATATTTGTGAAATACAAAAATGAGAGCACATTTCTGAACCCGTCCAACCTTTCATGTGACCTATAACCTGTACAATCCAAGTATAAAACAATCAAATCTGGTAGGGGATCAATTATGACACATAAAAAACTTGCAAGAAGCTAGATGCATATGTGTGCACAGGTTGAAGCTAATACTGTTTTGAAGCAGCTTTCAATATTATTACAGCATTACATCTTCTTGGGTACACACCTGTCATCAATTACAGAGACTATTTGATTAACAGCAAATAATGGTCAGCTGTCCTAACAGGATCATCCTAAATTTACTCAGCTACAGCAACAACCATAGCTGGCATATAGCTTACGACGCAGCAAAGGGATCTCATTTGCGAAAGGTATCAGCCTAGAGAAGGGTACACACACATTTCCACAGCACTGCTTATACCATGGAACACAGAGAAGACAGTCATCACATGGTGGTGGAAATATAGGGCAAAAGTGACATTGCAAAAAAACTGGACATCCCTCCAAATGTGTGGAAAAGACAAGACCCAAACTGGTCAGGGAGGCTGCCAGGGCACCTACATCAACACTACCGGAGTTGCAGGAATCACTGACAAGAACCAGTTGTGTACTACATCTGACAACAATCTCCTGAATTCTCCACATCTGGCCTATAGTGTAGGTTTGGAAGATGGAAGCCTTCTCACACACAGAACAACATCCAGGTCTGGTGGATTTCTTAAGAAAAATACATCAGGTCCCCCAATAACATGTGGGGAAATGTATTATGGTGTAATGAGACCAAGGTTGCACTTTTTGGCCACAATACCAAAAGGTTAGTTTGGCACAATAACAGCACTGTGATTCACCAAAAGAACACCACCCCATGGTGAAGCATGGTGATGGCAGTGTCCTGCTTTGGGGTTGCTGTTCATAAGCTGGAAGTGAGCCTGTAGCCAAGGTGCAGGGGATTAGGAAGAGTTCAAAATACCAGTCTCTTTTGGCCCAAAATCATCATGTGCCTGTTAGAACATTGTGGATGGAGAGGACTTACACCTTTCCACACAACACTGACCTATACCATACATCAATATCCATAAAAGAATGTCTTCAGCTGAAGACAGTCAACATTTTAGAAGGGCCCAGCCACAGTACACACATACATCCAATACAGAATCTGTGGCATGCCCTAAAGAGGCCTGTGCAGAAGTGATGCCCTCGCAATCTGACAGAGTTGGAGGGCTTCTGCAAAGGAGAGTGTACAAATATTGCTAAGTTGAGATGTGCCATGTTGATACAATCCTTCCGAAGAGGACTGACTTCTGTTATGAAATCAAAAGATGCTTTAACAAAGTATTAGTTTAAGGGTGTCCACAGTCATGCAACCAGCCTATTGTATGCATTGCAACTTCTATGTTACCCCTAACCGATATATTTGTTCTTCAATTGGTTGCACAGGTTATAGGTCACATTAAAGTTGGGAAATGTTATCACATGATTTCTGTGCTCTCATGTTATATATCAGACAAACCTGGCATGTTAACAGGGGTGTCTACACTTATAATGTCCACTGTAAGCTTAGTAGGTTGTTAGTGTAACTGGTTCTGTTGTAACATACCTGTACTGTTTTGAAGTGTGAGACTCAAAATATGTCACTAAATAGTGACACCAGTCCTTATCATCCCAGTAATGTGTCAGACAAAAACAGGATTTATGATGAACAGACCAGAAATATGAGCCACACATATAGACATTCACCGATACTCTGCACAGTTGAGAGGTATGTTCTATAGGAGATGCCACTTGTGCTGTACAGGTGAACAACAATTATGTGTACGTGGGTGCAGTGTGTGCTACTTGTAGGCCCATCACCTACTAACACTACTCACAGATCACAGAGGTGTATATAAGTTGTAACGAGAAATGAAAAGGCTGCACTGCATGATGTTGAAGGCCTGTCCAGGGTGTGTATGTAGTGGTCTGACTGTGTTGTGAATGTCACCAGTTGTCAGTTGTGAGGTCTGTGTAATACCTGTCTGCCACCACACCTGTATGTGTGTGCATGTGTAGCAGCAAATGGTATAGTGCAGGTATTAATTTACATATGTTTGCTTTCCCCCTCAAGTGGTCATGGTAGTCATGGTAGTCACAGTCCCTCCTGCTCAGTATCTGATGTTCGTGTCTCTGCAGACTCTGGCAATGATGATGGTCATATTCAGCACAGGTGGGTTTGCCACGGGCTGAATCTGTGTCATTGGTTGGCATCCCACACTTATCCACAATGTCCCCGCACACAGTCGCAATGCACATACATGCCCTGTCCCCAGCAGCCACAGATGATGGGCAATTGGCAGGTGGTGGCATAGAACAGGCTAGTGTGGTGACTATGGCATGTGTGAGTGTAGACACTGTCCATAGCCAGAGTACAGGTGAGGTCCCACACAGGCAGATGGACAGGGCTGCTCACAGGAGGAGTGCAGCTCATCAAGCCGCTGTTGCAAGTGCCACAGCAGATGTCAGCAGACGCATGCTTCAGGCTGTCATGGATGCACAGGCACATAGTGAATGTAACACCAGACAAATACTCAGGGTGGTGGATGCAACTCTTCCTGGTTTACATGGCAACATATGAGACCTTGTTGAGGCCACACATCAAAATACCGAGGTCATGAATAGACGGTGAGGTGAGATCATGGCAATCCTCGACCGTGGCATGTCTGTGCTATAGTGTGTGGTGGGAGATGGGCATTGTCCATGTGGACATAGGTCAGCACCAACATCAGCTGAGAGTCTACTGGGCCGTGCACCTTCACATTTCCATAGTGGCAGTGACACCAGCACTACTGAAGGGGGGGTTGCTGTCCACATCACAATAGAGCAGGCCATGGGCACATGGTCCTGTCCAGTCCTGTCAGGGACATGGATACAGCAGAACAGCAGTCACCATCAGGAAGCAGTACTGCATCTGGCCTTGGGCCTGGTGGTGGCAGTGAGACCCCTGGCAGGACCAGTTCACATGTCTGTGGCCAGAGAAGGTAAACTAGACACCCTGCCTTGTATGGTCCACAACTGTCCAACATACCCCTGTGTAGGACAGCCACATGGCATGACTGTGTGCATACACGCACACACACACACACACACACACACACACACACACATGCGCACACACACACACACACACACACACACACACACACACACACACACACACACACACACACACACACAAACACACATACACACACATCTGTATCACAGGCAAGCTGCCTCCAGACACACACAGCACCTATGCACAGCCCATCTATAGGGTACACGTCCAAACACACACACATGGATGTCAACCACATGGCCCAGCTTAGGCCTCTGGTAAACCCACACCACACCCTGTGCATATGATGATACCTGTGTCACATCCCTGTCATCCATACCATTGATGCAGGGACAGGATAATCCGGGACTGATGCATAGGGTGAATATAGTACAGTGTAGCTATGTAATACTGTTTAAGGTGCTGTCCACTTGCATTTGTTATGGGCACACATAAAGGTGTATGTACTGTATTAGCCATGATGCATTATTGCTGTTAGTACTTCTGACTGAATGTAGTCTGACATGCTGTACTCTGTTTATGTTCCAGGTGTCTGTGTGTCTGCAGGCTGTGGCCCTGCAGACATTACCAATGTTCAGTATGATAGAGTGGCAATACACCAACCATTTCATAGCCAAGGTACAGCTTTATATGTATGTTTACCAGGTGTGTATGCATGCAACAGTGTGTGATGGACACTACTGTCATACAGTGTGACCTGGCATACATACCCCTTGTCACAGACAAGTAGCCTTCAGACATGTCACCTTAGTGTTGTGTAGTACCACAGGCTCATACATGTGGAACAGGTTATTGTAGTACTGTCAGTAGGTCCCTCACCAGCTTAGCCATTATATTGACCTCAACAAATTCACATATCTGCACCTGTTGCCTTTGCCATTTCATTCCCATACACTCAACCCTGATGCAGTTGGAGAGGGCATGCATGACACTGTATATGACAGTTTTGTAGTATGTATTCCTGAGTTCACAGGGTGAAACAGGGAGAAAAAATTATATATCCTTTGCATACACACAGTAAAGACTGACAGAGAGGATGATCATACAGTAACACAAACACAGTTGGCAATGGACAGATTCATAAACGTACATATCCACTTTAATGTACTATAGTGCTACATACACATGATATGCCTCACATAGATTATATGTGGGACATAACCCACTACCTCTTACAACATGTAATGTTGGGAATGCCTTCATGGATGGTGAGATAACCCACCAGGAATAACAAATGGAGTCATATATTGCTTGTACAAGCTTGGACAAGTGATAGGGTAACAGATGTTGTATCATCATGATGTTTCAGTCAGGTATGATATCTGATGTTGGCATGTGTGTCAGTACAATAACTGTGACCTATTTGGCAACAATATCACATACATGGCCATTGTTAGGGGACACAGATCACATATGGGTTGCAAACATCCAGATAATCCGTAGACATATGTACAGATCACTTCAATGGTCTGTACAATGGTTTAACATGCAACATGTGAGGCAGATGCCATTAACATGCTATATAAAGTAATGCCATCAGGAGGTAGTAAACAGGTGTGGATGGTACACACATCAAAATGGTATAACCCACACAGGATGTGATTTTCAACTCAAACACACAGTTGCCGGCATTGAGATTAGAACCCCTACCTATCTAGGTATTTCTGCTACAGTGTTACACAGTTATTAGATGTGCCACAGAGCTTATATGGATTCACCTTGTCCCAAGATACTTCTAAGGTGAATGACATCAGCAGGCCTTGTATAGTAGGGTGATGGGAAGTGTACAGGGTATTACACAACTCACAATGGTATAACCCACACAGGAGATGATTCTCAATGCAAACACACACACAGAATTGCCAGTATTGAGATTAGAACCCCTACCTATCTAGTTATTTTTACTATAGTGTTACACACTTATCAGATGCACCACAAAGCTTTTATGAATTCACCTTGTCGCAAGGTACTTCTAAGGTGAATGACATCAGCAGGCCTTGTAAAGTAGGGTGATGGGAAGTGTACAGAATGGTACACAACTCAAAATGGTACAACCCACACTGGATATGATTCTCACACACAAAAACACACACACTTCTTTGCCAGAATTAAGATTAGAACCCCTGTCTATCTAGTGATTTGTACTTTAGTGTTATGCAGTTATCTCATGTGCTACGATGCTTACTGAGCTGACAACTGGCCAAAAATGCTGATAAGGGGAATGACATCAGCAGGACTGATAAAGTAGGGAACTGGGTGGGACACTTATCAAAATTCTTCTTATTATAAACATACACACATATTTATACACCCACACACACATTTGCCAGATCTGAGATTAGAACTCCTACATAGTTAGTGATTTGTACTATAGTGTTACTCAGTTATCACATGTGCTACAGAGCTTACTGGGCTGACAACTGACCAAAGGTGCTGATAAGGGGGGTGACATCAACAGGACTGATAAAGTGGGGTACTGGGAAGTGTTGTGGGTGGGAATGGCCTAAAACTGTTTCACTTACAAACAAACACACACTCCCTCACTCTCGCACACACAGCTGTCACACACACACACGGTCACTATTATTGAGAATAGAGCCCCTACCTATCTAGTTATTTGTACTATGGTGTTACGCAGTTATCACATGCTCTACAGAGCTTATAAGGGTGACAGGTGTCCATCGATACTTCTAAGGTGAATGACAGCAGCAGATCTTGTGAAGTAGGGCAATGTGACATGTATTGAGTGGGAACAGTCTCCTACTAGTTCGCCCTACGGGGGCACACACACACACACACACACACACACACACACACACACACACACACACACACACACGCAGGTGACATGATATTATACACCCAACCTCAGTACTGTTACACAAAGGGGCTCATCTTTTATCCTGGCACGTCACGTGCAACTGTTTACAGCTGGTATGCCACTGTCCACAGCAGGACATCACTGTATGCCATTCAGGATATCCATGTGTGTGACTCACTCTGTGTCCCCCTGTGTCTCTCTTTCTCTATCACTGTCTCTCACTTCCCCACATCTATGTGTGTGCATGCTTGACATATGTTATCTGTGCCCATATATATGTATCTGTATCTCACGCAACATATGCAAATATATTACATATGGGCCACTTTCAGCTAGCTGAGGGTAAACCTGTCTGATGTGTGTGTGGGGGGACAGTTGAGGTTTACATAGCTGTCTATATGCACAGACATATGTACACAATGCACTCATATATTCCGATGCGGGTTCCAACATGTCCTGTGATTCTCTAAGTGTAGGAGGATGCCCAGTGTGACCTTCTATAGTTAGTGTAGGAATCCATTCCAGAGATTGGTGTACTCCAGTCCAGGATTTTGTGTGTTACAGCCATATCTCTCAGGAGTACACAGGACTTTCCTCAGGGTACTGGGATTGTTTAGCAGACATTTTCTGACATATCTGTAGTCTGACACTCCAATGTATTGTGTCATTGCCTAGTGCCATACATCCTCAGATCATCACAGTGCTTTACTAGAGGAATACTAGTTGTATGATGCATTGACCAATATTATGAGGGCAACTATATACATTCTTGCCCAACAAGGCCATTTGTGAGGTGTGGCTATAGCCAGTTGAGTAATGATGTTCTCTGTAAACAGTCCAGCAACCTGGTGATATACTGGCTGGGGATGTCTTGCTTGTGTGGTATCTTTCTAACCTGAGATGTCATATCCTTGTGTGGGCATACCTCCCACATGTACATTTTTTGGCAGGTTGTCCAGGTGTTTGGCTAATGGTTTCATCTTGTCTATGTAAACTTGTGTTTATATGGCAAGTTAATTACATATAATTGAATAGTGATGTTACAAAATAATGACAGACATTACTGTTTCAGACTACATAACCTTCAGACAATTCCTGCTACTGAAAACCCCTCACCCTACCAACTTTCTAAGTATGTAAGGGCGATATTTACAACACATGCCTATCATTGTGCCTTTATTCCACTTTTATTTCTTCCCTTGTCCAGACAATTTGCTGTCAGAGGTTAGAAGTTATGGGTGTTGGTACAGACTGCATTCTACTGTGCAGGTATGTCCATTGTATGTAAAAGCAAACATAAGAAAAAAGGATTATTGAGAATAACCACTGGCAACAGTACCAAAAAGCACTTATATTCACAAAAGCTTTGGCACCTCAGCTACACATCCTTCAAGGTGTCCATTATATGTGTAGTATATTTCACATAGCACTATGACTTTCAGGTATATCAGTGGTAGAGCAGTGGGTGTCACTGACATGCATAATTGTTGGCACTGCAGTTATCTGTACATGGCCCTATCAAAGACAGCACTGTACTTGAGCACTATGAGACAACTGCCAGGAGAATGTGTTGGCCAGATCCTGACAGTATTAACCACACATACACATAGCTCATTGACCCCTGCATATTGTGGACAGGCAATATGTTTTCATGTGTATTGGTACAGCCCTGCCAGTGTGTGCTATGCTGCTATTTCCCTGCAAACATAGATGTTACTGCATTTGTGTGGGTATATGGGTGGGGCACACCTGTTAACTGCATACATTCGCCCAGACTGTGCTGATATTAACTTTACATTTTGGTTCTTTTTACCATACTATTGTGCCCTGTCTTGGGGAATACAGGCATATCAGTAAAGTGCACAGGTCAGATTGTAATGGCATACATTTAAGTTTCAGACTTCTTACCCTTCATAGCCTTACTGCAACTGTGAGTCCTGCTGTGCTATCACTGTGTGAGTCTGTAAGGGGGTAATTCAACATTACTGCCATTTGTGTGCCTTTACCAGACATTTCTCTCTGTATTGTTACAGCTTACTTAATGTGTGGGTGTGAGGGGTGGGTATGGGACCCCCACACTGACATCCATGCCTGTGACATATGACCCCCCCCAAGTTATTTGTCCCCACCCATACACTGCAGTGGGATTTGCCACCTTGGGTACTACTGCATAGTGTGCAGAGAACAGTTTTGGCCAGGCATTTATTGGTGTCCCACATAGCTTTCAGTTGTGTGCTGTTATCCCAGTAGGCCATTCCCTTGCATGCATGCAGCATTACCATAGATATGCTAGCAAAACATACTAATCCATTCATTTACTGTTAAGAAGACTGACTTACCTTGTGGCTGCAGGAGTTGTGAGGACGGTGCTTGAGGGCCGCCTATGTTGGATGCACAAAGTACACTGCTTATACAGGTTAAGTTACAGGTAATGTGATGTGTGTTTCATCCATTTTACTGTGTGTGGGAGTCAGAGAGAGGTGCCAGTCCCTGGGGTCCCTACAGTGTCAGTGTATGTGCTATGTATTGACTCTTTGCCAAGGCCTGAGCATACTGGGCATGCTGCCATCTGCCTACAGGAGCAGGCTCAGGGACTCCTCCTCTGAGTCCCTCTGTGCCTGTGGGGACTTTGGCAATGGTGGTGAGCTGTGTGGCCCTTCCCTGTGCTGTTCCTGCTGCAGCTGTTTCTGTGGGATCATATTGTGTAGCATGGCACATCTATGAATGTGTGTGCACATGTGGCTGGAGACTACTGCAACGCTCCAATAATATGTCATGGCAGCGTAACTGTGACTTAAGCATCCCAAACTCACACTCTATAATGACCCTGGTTTGTGTGTGTGTGCCTCATTATAGCTTTTTGTGTGGGTGCGTGTGCATTTCTGACTGGTGTCATCATCCACGGCTCCAGTGTATAGACAGTATTTCCCACCAGATGGCCATACGGGATGCCCCTACTGGCAAATGCCTGGTACAGCTGTGGCAAATGCCAGATATGGGAGTCGTGATAGTTTCCAGGGCTGCAAGCACACACATTCATGATAATGTCCTGGGCATTGCACATGACCCGGAAGTTGATGGAGGGGAAGCACTTGTGATTTATGTATGGTGGTGCTTTGATGTGGATGTGCGTGCCGTCTATGGCACCCAGTACCTCCAGGTATTTTGCTACACAGTGGAACAGATGGATATTGCTGGCCCTCTACTCACGGGTGTTAGGGAAGTAAATGTGCTCACTGGAATTTGGTAGCATTGCATCCAGGAACTGGTGGAGTACTCTGGATGCAGATGCCTGTGACACCCCATGATGCCACCAGTAGGTCTTGAGAAAGTACCTGTAGCTAGAATTTTTAAGGCTATACATACCTTGGTAACCACTGGGATGGGTTCCCCTCTGTATGGTCTAGGTCTGAGTTGAGGCCACACAGCTCAGTGATTTGCTGACATATGTCTCTGTCCACCCTGTAGCACTCTACTATCTCCAGATCATGTAGCCCCTGGTAAGTTACCTTGGGTCTGAACACTCTTCTCCTCCTCCTCAGTCTGTGGTGGTTGTCAGCATTATCCTCCTCTCCACCTTAAGCCTCTAGCACATACTGATGGATCAAAGCAATGCCAGCCCCTAACATGTTTCCAGTTAAAATTCCCCAGCATGTGTACACCAATAGTGCAGAGTGTTTGGGAAAAAACAGACTGTAAGGTGTTTCCATACTTTATACTTTTGTGCTGCAGATGCTGCCTGTATGATTTGTTGACTATGATGCATTCCACCAGCTAGCTATGTAATTTGCTCTTGATTGCTTTTATTCTGCTATTTTCCTTTTTTCCCCCTTCCCATTTCCTTCCATTTGAAGCCCCGAGGCATACCATACAAACCCGGTGCCCAAATGTAAACAGTCATGCTATTTCCAGGTGTTTTTTTAGACCGGGTGTGCACCACGCAAACTGATTTAGCTAATGTAAACACAAAGAAATGGCCCTCCCTTGGAGCGAACACTCTCTTCATTTCATAAGCTGTGCTTAGCTAAGCTTATCTCTGTGCCATAGGGTTCCAGTGTGCTTACACCATGCCTGACACCCCCCTTTTCATGTCTGTTGCTCCTCCTAGTTACACAATTGTGCTATAGCACCTACATGGTTAGGTGCAGTTTGGCACTTAGAAGATTTTTGTGATTCAGTAAATTTCCTCTCATTTGCATACCCCACTGCCTTACTCCATAATTATTGCACTACCACAGAGCCTTTCCCTTTTCAACCACTGCTCCCTGGTATTGTTTTGATTCTCATGCCATAGGCTATAATGGCAAAATGCAGAATTCCCATAAAATTGAGTTTTCACATTTTTTTTATTTTGGGCACTATCCTATTTGTGTGCCGCTGCCCTATGCTTAAATGGCTGAGATCGGCCAAATATCCTCCATTTTGTTATTTGCAGAAATGCATTCGGCTAGTAACCGAATATATTTCTGCGACTAATACTGTTCTTGCATGGATACCTACCTGCTTGCTGAATTACTAATTCACCTAATGATTTTCACCAGAAATGAGGTAATTAGCATTCTACAGTAGTTTCCATGCAGTAACAGTGTAGGCAGGCCCGTACATGTCAAAACACTAGTTTACTGGATTGCTCAGTGGCCATATTCCGTGCAGGAGTAGCTACACTATTCCTGCATGGAAAAATTAGTTTATTGATTCCTGGGGATAGTGTGTGTGTGTGTGTGTGTGTGTGTGTGTGTGTGTGTGTGTGTGTGTGTGTGTGTGTGTGTGTGTGTGTGTGTGTGTGTGTGTGTCAGCTACTTGGACAGGGACACAAAGCACTGTTTGGACAGAAAGGATGCTGGAAGTCTTAGTTTGGCCACTCAGCTGAGATCTTAACTCTATAACTGTGTCAGTCAGGAGTCTTATCAGGGATCTGGAGAAAGAGAAAGAAACCAGCCCCAGACGATGTGTGATCTCTGCGTGCTCTTAAGGGAAATTGTACTTTGCTATGTGTGTACTTGTCATTTTCCCATTGTGTACATCCCTCTTTGTTGCCAGTAGTGAAGATTGAAGCTCCTTGATTACTGGGCCAGTGCAAGGGGATCACAGGGTGGTCCAGAGGAAGGGTGTATTTCATCTGAAAGTAGTAAGGAAAAAAGTTATCTTTAACTTTTAATGTCACAATAATGGTACTCTTCTTTTGCATACATACCATATGCTTCCCTCATCCTCATCAATATAGCCCCATGGATTCAGACATTGTGCTCACAAGCACTGGCAGCTCTGAAAAAAATAGACAAATGAAACCAGAAAAGCAGAAAAAGAAAAACAAGGGGCAAGTAGCTGAAATGAGGGAAATCAATGTATGACATACACACATAAAAATGAGGGCTCACATCAGATATGTCTACATAGATCTGGATTTGAACACTCACTCCAGTGCATCTTCAGTACACAGCATAGGTGTCTTATCCCTCTATGCCACACAAACAGCTTTGCAGCAAAGAACTGAACTCAATCTACACACAACCAACTGCAACAGCATCTACAGTGATATCAAACCATACAACTGTTATTTGTACATTTATTAGTTTTGGATGTAGTGCACCTAGTGATCACACAGCCTGTTATGATTATTGTTTGCAAATGTATAGCTCTGTCTTCCATCTCTATGTTTGTTGACCATTCTTTAGTTATCTGACCAGTATTCTCTGAGACATGCAGTGTATAAGCCATTCTATATCATTGCCCTTAAAATGTGTGACGATATAAAGTGGAAATAATATCATATGCTGTTGTCAACAAATGAAAGCCAGGATGGATGTTAAGGAACACAACCTGTAAATTGTGTGCTCTTTACTTACATTTTCAACCTTACATCTAAAACTTTATTGATCTAACCTGACATACCCAGTGGATGTAAGGCAGCCTACATTGCTGTTGTGTTTTTTTCTCCCAACCAGTAATCATTCACAGCTACAATCCATTAAAACCAAACACTGAGGGAGTGCCTGCACTATGTTTATATCTCCTACATGGATCCAAGTATTTGTGATTCAGAAATTCTAATGAGTTCACAACTTATTTGCATCTTCACTGTGCTAACACTTCTGAATCTATACCATATAAATAGGCAACCATGTAGTTATGTAAATTGGTGGTGAGGAGACTTGTTTATGGTGGGAAGGCTGCACATAAGCTGTGTCTTCCGAATATATGTGTACAGAGGAGTACTGAGTTTCAGAAGGCATGTTTCTGTTCTGTCAGCTACATACTGCATATGCTGGAATCTATTTAGGAAAAATCTGAAGCAAAAGTTTTTACAGTTTTATCTGTATGCTTTGAATAGCAGTGTACTGATGGCAAAGGCATGTTTGTCAAGCCATTTCAGAGGTATACATGATTGCCAATACATAAAAATGGAATGTTGTGTGAGAAATGTGTAAACATGTTTCAGGGACAGTTTCTTTGATAGCACTTTTAGCATTTCAAAGATGGTTTGTTAGCAAAATGTGTCATTTTCTTGTTCTTTTTTGGGGGGAGAAAAGGCACACACAAGGGTACACTGTTATTTTTTGTGGGAGCAAAGGTAAGTTAATTTTATGGCACAAACAAGGGTACACTGTTCTTTTGGAGGGAGTAAAGGTGAGTTTATGTTATGGCACAAACAATGATATGTTGCTTTTGCTATACTGCTTATTTTGCATTCTGCCTCTTATTCATATTTCACATCTGTAGACTGTTTTGTGTTTCTCCAGTGGGTAATACTGACTGGCTACCTTTTCTCTTTTATGTGGAAACAGTTATTTTGTAGTTATGTGATACTTATGTGTATTATCCTTCCATTATCTTTTAGGACACCCAGGGGTATGCCACCCAGGCATGTCAATCCTTGAAGACCCCCTTTCACCGATACTGAGAACCAGGTGATTGTGGATGCCTTTGGGCAACATGGTGCTTTTCTGCTAAATGGGCACAGGGAGATAGGGCATGTAGGATGGCAAGTATGGCACCAGACAGTTGATGATGTTAATGCTGTTGTTGGCCTCAGCATAACATATGAGCAGGTGTGCCACAGGGCCACTGACATGATAGCATCTACATGGAGGAGAGAAGCTGCAGTGGGCTGTGACTAGATGCTTATTTGGGGAGAGCTTGCTAGGGAACAACCACTAACACCCAATGAATAGTTCAATATCTGGGGTCCAGACAGATTCCTGGAGGGTGCAGTACAGCATGTGCTGGATGTTAGAGCAACAGTTTCAGAGATAGCAAGCATATCCCAGGAGGAGCTTCCAGGTAGGCTTTGTTATCTATACAGGTGAATACTGTAATATAGTAAAACAATTGAAATCAATAAGTTACTTCTGTGTTACATGTCTTTTTCTGGGGAGGGGGATTGAAGATTGCTACAGTTATTAGTTTAGGTTGGAGTTGTCAGCCATGTTCTTATTGAAAGTAGAGTTAATGGACATATAAAAGGATAAAATTATTGCCTCCTGTGTTACTGTAAATTATGATAATGTTGTCCTTACCTCTTGCTTAACTTTTTCCAGGACCATCTGGATTGCAGAGAAGAATCTCATCTGCAGATGGTAAGCCAAACATTTTTATGTCAGTACTGCTGAGCAGTTTAAAGAGTTATTTTAGTGCATGCTGTTAATATCATGCCTGTTGTGTGTATTGCTGTACTGTCTATAATAGTGGCAACACTGTTACATTGTTAGCATATATTGCACTATAGTAGTGCAAGTATTATTTTTTTCTTGTGTTTGTTGCCTTTTATCATCAGTAATCATGACAGTGGCAGTGTGAGCACTCTACCACCTGATGTCAGTATATCAGCTGACTCTGATGATGCAGGTGGTCATACTGAAGCACAGTTGGGAGGATTCAGAAGTTGAATCTTACACTGAGGTTGACATACAGCCATCCCCTGCAATTTCACTGGACATAGCCAGTAGACATATGCCTACCTATTCTAGTGATCCCTCAGATATTGGATGGGAGGGTGAGGCCATTGGTCAGGGATGTGTGCTACTGTGGCTTCAGTGCCTGTTGTCTCTGGCCATAGCCAAAGTGTGGGTGAGGTGTCATGTAGAAGGACTGATATGGGTGCTCAGAGGTGTCCCTGCTGTCCTTCCTCCACCTGGTGCAGGTGTCTCTTCCTGTGATACTCAATGTATGTTTAGGGCCATCATGGAGGCACAGGCATGTTCCCATAGGTGATTCAGACAAATGCTCAGGGTTGTAAAGGTGGTACAGGCTCACATGCATGACTGCCTCCACCATGTTACTGACTGAATGGATCAGGTGCATGACGCATTAGAATGAGGGATCTTTGTTATGGAACGAGGGGTGTCTGTCATGGAGCAAGCATTGCTTATGATGGATCATCTGCTGGTAGGGGAATGGCATCCTCATGGGCATAGGTCAGTCACATCATCTGCTGTCAGCCAATCTAGACATGCCCGATCCCACTGCCATAGTGGCAGTACTTCCACCACAACCAGACATGGCAGTCATGGGGTTGTGGTCCTGGGTATCCCCATGAAGGGAGCTAGTCCAGCAGATATCAGTCACATTTAGTTATCAGCAGTGGCCATGGTCATGCCAGTGCAATTTCTGGCAATGCCAATTCTCATGGTGGGGGACAACAAAAATGAACTGCCACCTCTACCATGCACAGCACACACCTGTCTGACACACCAAGACATAGAGCCTACATAGAGCTTGGCTGTGTTCATGCAGACACTCACATACCCATTTCACCTGGAGAACCCCTACAGACCCCCCCCCCCCCACACACACACACACACACACACACAACAGTTACTCATTTTGTCTCATTGGCCATTTGATGGCTTATCCAAATGTCTGCCTGCTTCTCTTTCTTACTCAGACACACTCACCGACCTTTTGTGTTATCCTAGGCTCCCCCCCAGCACCCTTTGTAAATGATGATAACTGTGCCATATCCCTGTTTTCTGTCTTTTGGATTCAGAGACACATAAGCTTTGTGACTGATGCTCAGGGCGCATAGCTAACTTAGTGCTTAGTATATCTGCATTTGTGGTGTTGAACTGGTAAATGTACCTTTGGCTTATACTGGCCTTGGAAAGTTAGACAGTTGATAGCATAAAAATATTCCAACTTTATAGTGAATGGTCTTGTGAGGGTTGTGAAGTCGGAAACTGCAATGTGTATCATTGCTTTTTAACTTCTCTCTAATGATTTTCCACTACAAACATGTGGTGCTAAACTGAGGGCATGCATTGATCATCAGTACTTTTGAGAGGTATGACTGTGTGAATCTTTGATGCCCAAGGCCTACTGCTTAGTAATGAATACATATAAGTCAAATAAGTCTCTACTGTCACGTTAAGGTAATTTCTGTACAAATCTCTCACCTTTTACTTGCATAACCATACCAACTAATGAAATACAAAGATCTGCCACACATTCATATTATAAACCAATACAGTCCAGGTTCAAGACTTACTTTGTAAATGCAGCAGTTGCCACAGGTTTAGTTCAGGGCAGACTCTGTCTGATGCAAACAGTACACAGCCAGTACATGGAGAGGTAACTGTTGTGTGAGTTGCCTGGCATCAATTTTACTATATGTATGTGTGTAGGAGGAAGGTTTTAGGCCCCTAGGTGGTGAGTAATCATGCTATGCATTGTCTCTTAGCTAATGCAAGAAATACTGAGCATGCCTACATCTGCCTACACCCACAGCAGCTGGTGGTTCCCCCTCTGACTCCTCATCTGCCTGCGGATATGGTGACCTTGGCATTGGTGGAGGGATATGTGCCTCTTCCTCTTGCTGACCCTGCTGAAGCTGCTTCCTCAGCATGATGTTGTGTAGCATGGTACATACTGTGAATATTTAATAACATGGGTATGGATTGTACTGCAGGGCTCCCCTAGATGTATCTAGGCACTGGAAATGCAACTTCAGCAGCTCAAACACATGCTCTATGATATTTCTGGTTTGAGCGTGTCTCTCATTATGGCATTTTTCCATGGCTGTGTGTGCATTTCTGATAAGTGTCATGAGCCACAGTTCCAGTTCATACCCTGGATCCCCCAGTTAATCACCTTGTTGGATATCCCACCAGCAAACACCTAGTACAGTTGGGATGTGTGCCAGATATGTGAGTCGTGGTAATTGTCAGGTTTGCTAGCACACACATACAAGATAATTCCCTTGGCATTACACATGACTTGACAGTAATACAGTGGTAGCCCTTTCTTTTATGTAGAACCTACCCTGTTCTCTGGGTGGTGTCTTTATTTCTATATGTGTGCAATTTATGGTACCCATTACTTCAGAGTAGTGTGCTACATGGTAGATCTCCTGCATATTTCTGGCACTCTCCTCAGAACTACTGTGAAAATATATATGGCCACTACATGTTGGAGCATAGCATTCTGGAATTGGTGGAGGATCCTGGATGCTAATTGCTGTAACACCCCCAGCATGTCCCCTGTTGGTTTATGAAAGGTACCTGTAGCTAAGATTCTAAGGGCTACACATACCTTTGTCTCCACTAGAATGGTTTCCCTCAGTTGTCGCTGGCTCTGAGTTGAGGATGGCAGAGGTTGCAAAGTTCCTGTAGTGTGTCCCTCGCCACCCTGTATGTTGTGAAAAATTAAACTGAGCCTGAAAACTCTTCTCCTTCTTGGCCTAGGCCTGTTTGCAGTAGCAGCAGTATTTGCTTCAGCCTGTAGCACATATAAATGAATTAAAGCAGCAGCTGCCCCTAATATTCTGTCCATGTAGACTCCTTTCCATGGCTATATTCCAAAAGATTTGGAATTTGCAGGAAAAACCAGCACAGAGTCTACACAGATGCTTTAAAGCTTGTTGAATAGCTACACCATGTTGGATTGGTTTATATATCTTTTGTTGTCGGACTGTTTCTAAAATAGTCCAGATTGTAGAGACTGCAGATATCAGTGAAGATACCCAGAAGTCACTACAGTTTTAACTGCAGGAAATAGGAAGCCGACAGGAATGTTAAGTGAGCAGCCTGTCACATAATCTGAGTATGTGACGTGGCTGCTGATTAGTCCTGTTACTCTTTCATTCTCTTCCCATGGTTCAACATAGTTAAATTGCAAGGGAGAGACAGTGAGAGAGTGGAGAGACAAGGAACAATAAGTGGAATAAAATTGAACAGATTTAATCTTAAGGAGAGCCAAGGAAGGCAATTTGTAAATTACCCCCCCCCCAAAAAAAAAAAAAAAATTGAGTTCTCATTTTTTTCTTTTCCGGGCACAGTCAACCAGATACTTTCTGCATTTTTTCCTGGCAGGGTCAATCAGATTGCTTCTGTATTTATTTATTTTTTTTCCTGGCAGGGTTGACCAGATCATTTCTGTAACTAATTATTTCCTGGCAGGGATGTTAAATGGTGGAGTAGAGGATTATATATATATATATATATATATATATATATATATATATATATATATATATATAGATATATATATATATATATATATATATATATATATATATATATATATATATATATATACATATATATGTTTTAAACATCCTGGGCCTGGAGCCTGGCAGGGTCAACTGGATAGTAAAAAGCTGAATCTGCAGTGAACTGGTTGTTTTGGGGGCTGTTTGCGATGTTTTTCTAACAATATTCTGGCATGGTCAACCAGATACTAGTCGGTGGTCTATATGTTTTGGGGGCTGTTGATGACTTTCTGTTTTTTTTTTTTTTTTTTTTTAATATTATATTCCTCCAGGGTTAACTAGATACTAGGTGGCAATATGTTTTGGAAACTGGAGATGATTTTCTTTTTTTTAATATAATATCCTGGCAGGGTTAACCAGATACTAGTGTTTTGTGTATTTTTGGAGCTGTTGATGGCTTTCTTTTTTTAAATATAATATCCTCACAGGAGTCAAACAGATATTAGGTATGCACTGTGTTCTGGGGGGGACATTTGTGGATTACATGTTTTTATTTTAGCCTATCTTTTTGCAAAGTTAGTCAAGATGAATTAGGATGATTTGTCAATATTTTGCTGTTGAAACAAGCTCTACCTTTGCACGAGTAAAGTGTGTATGGGTAAAATGAAGAAAGATCATGTGCAAGTTGTTGGCTATGTGATGTGAAAAAATGCAGTGATGTAACCGTGGTCTTTTATTTTCATTATTTTAAATCTTGTAGGTTCAAGGCAGATTCTCTGGGTAGGCAGTTGGGATGGGGGCAATGCCTATGTGCGAATGGAATGACTGCAGTTCTGGCTTGCTTTGCAAGAGTAATTTGCATTTGAGTGAAGTTAAGACCGATCAGAAGCACTAAACTCTGAGTATTGTTTATGTGAAAAAAAATACTTACCTTAATGACAGTGTCATCTTGTTTGTTGTTTTGTTTTTAAGCTCACAAGATCAAATCCAATACTGTGGGTAGGGTAGGCAATGGAGATTGGGGCTATGTGTGAATGAAACCACTGACCCTACTCCTTACTGTTGTTGTCATTCCAGCTTTGCAAAACTGCAGTACTTTTCTGTTTGTACTTTAAGATGAATGTAAAATAATTAGCAGGTTTATTAGTAATTGTTCATGTATGCTATTTCATATCTGTTCATGTATATATTGAATGTTTGTTTAAAAATATTTCTAATATGTTGGAACTTTTCTCCCTGGACATAAGCTGAAAAGTTTTTTTGATTTTTTTTTTTTTACTAAAGTCAGTTGCAGACACCTAGGTAAACAAACATAAAATAAATAAAATTAAATGTGTATTTGGCTTGTACACACAAGCTGTGACTAATGTTTCTGTCAACAAAATGAAACTAATGCAAGTATGCACCCCATCTGTTACTATTATTTCTACTTTAATCCTGACAGAATAAAAAGAAGCTACTTTAGTTAGGTAATTGGGGGGGGGGGGTGAAGCCTTGCTGTTTACTGTTGCAATTGTGGCTTTGCAAGATTAATGTGTATTTGGGTAAAGTCAACTTTCATACAAGCCTGTGACAACTGCTTCTGTGCAACAGAGTAAATTAATGCAATTGTTGCTATTTTCATTTTAATCCTGGCAGGGTAAAAACAGATACTTTTGGTCAACAATTAATATGACAGCTGTTTGTGGATGAAATGTTCGGTACTGTAGCTTTGATGTAATAATTTTGGCTTTGCAGGACTAATGTGTATTTGGGTAAAACAAGGAAAAATGCAAACTTGAACTATTTGCATGCATCAATTCAATACAGTAATGAAAATATTATTACTAATGCTGGTGAGGTTGGTAATGGGTATGGGGGGGCTGTTTGTAAATGAAATGAGTGGTCTTACTATTTATCATTATAATTCTGCCTTTGCAAGACTGCTGTGTATCTTGGTGTAGTGAGATGGACTGAGTACAAGCGCTGACCTTTAGCTAATGTTTATGTGAAAGCAAAACAGTAATGTAACAGCATTTTTTAGCTTCATAAGTTCAAACCAGGCACTTATGGTAGGCAATTGGGATGGGGGCTATGTCAGTGTGAGTGGGGGTAAGCATACAGGCTGTGACTACTGTCTCTGTGCAGCAAAATGTAAACTAACACATTAATAACTCTGAAATGCGCTTTACTCTAGTACTGGTTGTAGATTAGTCAGCATGTGTAATAGTGACTGAGCACTTATTTTATGTAAATTAGTAAGCATAGTCAGGATCGATCCCACTGTAACATAGCCCCACCCCTTTCTAATTGGGCTCCACCACATTTTAGTTGGCCCCACCCATTCAGCTGTCTCCTATAACCCCCCTTTGATTTGAAGTCACCAGCCGCCACTGTACTTCTGGTCATAATATCAGTTAGCTTTACAATTTTCAGAACATTCAAGTAATAGTAAGGAAACTTCTGACACATCCTGTTCACTCTTAAACAGATGTGTTCGAATCTTGTTTCAAGTTCCAACAACTCTAGAAGGTAATATAACTTTTCCCTGATTATTACTGTGAGTGTTGTATTTTTACAGGTATTCCTGAACAAAATAATACATCACAAGTTCTTTCTTACACTTGACAAAGGTCAAAAAGATTTTTCCCAGCATTCTTTTCTCAGTGATTTAGCAATACCATTTAAACTAATCCCTTATTTAAATGAATCATAAGGCTTACTAGTTCTTCTTTTCTGTCTATAGAATCATAAATAATCTTATTTCATTAAACATTAATCTCTATGTGGTAAAGTGGCTAGAAAACTGGTTCAAGTATAGAACACATGGTGTCAGATTTGGTGATACATCATCAGTCAGAGAGAAAGTGACCAGTGATGTCCTCCAAGGATCGGTGTTGGACCCCCTTCTATTTGGCATTTATTTCATCAATCTAAATACAGATAAGCACTGATGTCTGTTTAATTACATTTGCTAATGACTGCAAGCTGAGAATGGTTGTCAAGCAAACTAAAAATGTCTACTCTTCAAAATGAATTAAAATGAGTTAACAGCTACTGCACCAAAACAAGGTTTATATTAAATTCCAGGAAATGTAGTATCCTTTCCTTCAGGAAGCAGCAAATTGTTACAACCTACTGCATTGATAACACACCACTATCAAGTACATCAGTGATTAGAGATGTGGACACCTGCTTTGATAGCTCTTTTTCCTTTGATGACCACATGGAGACTGTAGTTAGGAAATTCTTATGTTGCTTGTAACTAATTATGAAATACATCACTTCTACAATCAAGGATATCATTGTTCCCTTTTACTCTGCCCAATCAGACCTCTTGTAGAATGTTGCACACCATTTTTCATGAATCTTACCCGACACATTAAAAATAATGATAAAAATGCAGAGGATCCTAACATAAACTATTTATGGCCATAAAATTCATAACCACCAGGAAAGGCTATAATCCTTATCCCTGTACTTGTGTGGACCCCTGATGGATGATCTGTGTCTCACTTACTGCACCCTTATCAATCTTGTTATAATTTACCTCCTGATCCTCAAAACTTCAAACAGTGCAACCAACACTAGAAAAAGATATCTAACCTGCATCAGGAAATAAATCTGGATTGAGGGATAGCTTCACCAGTAAGCACATACCTTGCTCTTGAATAAGTTTCCAGTGAAGGAATGACAATGTTATTCCCTGTCATCCCTCAAACATAGACTGGACAGCTGGATGATACCCTTGAATTTACTCTGGAACTTATAGGCATTGCTGTCTTTGAAAAGGATGGAACAGTCTGAGGGTGATTATTGGCAAAGTGAATATGGCCTCTGGTCAAATTGCCTTATATATCTGATGATCATATGATATTATGACAGAAACAACTGACGTTTCCTGTTACCTCAGTGTCTGGATTGACTGAAATCACAGTTTCCAATACCCAATTAATGTCATGAAGACCAACATCAATAAATTCCTATTCTGGGCAAAGAATATATCATATTCTTCTATTACACAAAGGAAGAATAACATTTTGGAAAACAGTGTTGCATGATTGTTCAGAATATGATCTCTCTGGTCACTGCAATAACATATAAAAAGAATCTAAGTTCTCTGCAAATTGTCTCTGACAGCATATAGATTCCTCACCCTGCCCTTCCAAAAAGAACACCAGTGCTGCACACGTACAAAAGATAAAAGGCTTCTTAACTGATGTAGATCCATACTTTTAACAAGAGGCTTAAATTACAATCTCCTCAATCAAAATTATTTCCCATTCCTAGCTAATAATCTTACCATTATCCACTCCATTTATAAGATAAGATCCCTACCTCCCACAGGCTACTCACCATAAACTTCTAGGAAAAAGTCCCTGTTTTTGTTCCACAACTCTTGGAGTCATTCCCAACCAAGCTTAAGTCTATCTACTCCTACCCTATATTCCGATCTCAGCTCAAAATACACTCATTAGAGGTTACACCTACTACTGCTTCAGCAATAAGTCAACACAGAATGTCAAAGAGAATGCTCAATCTAGTACAGAATCCACATCAAGATTACGTCATCATCAACCCTCTTTTTCCCATTTTCTACATTGGGTCGGGATATCCTGTTAACTGTTGCTGTTTCTCCTGATCCAATGCCACACTCCTGCCGTCATCAACACTGATACCTGACTGTCACAGATCTTCTTTAATACAATATATCCACTTCTTTGCTGCACACCCTTGTTTCCTATTACCTTCTTCCTGCCTGTCCCAAATCTTTTTCACCAGATTGTCTTCAGCTTTTCTGCATGTGTCTGAATCACCGTAATCTGTTATCTTTTATCTTTTCTGCAATTGGAGCTACTTTGGCTTCTACTCTTAGTCTTCATGTCTTCATCTGTCCCACAGTGTGCATTTACTTCCCTTCTCAGGCACTTCATTTCCATTGCATCTATCTTCCACATCTGCTCTGCCTTTACTGTACAGGTTTTTGTACCATACAGTAGTACTGGTTGCACCACTGTCTTGTACACCTTAATTTTCAGCTTTGTTGGCATTCTTCTGTCATTTACTACACATGAGATGCTATGCCAGTTGGCTGCAGCCCCTCTGATTCTAACTTTGACCTCTTCATTTAGACTTCCCTTCTCCTCAACCACCCCACCCATATACCTGAAGCTATTAACCTGTTCCACTATCTTCCCTTCTATCTCAATTCTCTATTTCTTCTGATTTGCCCAATTGGCTGCCCTTACCATTGTCTTAGCAGTGCTTAGCTTCATCCCATGTCCCTTCACATTTGTATTCCATTTCCTTATCTTTTGATGAAATTCTTGCTCAGAGACTGTCTGTAATGCCACATCATCTGCATACTACAACATTGTTGATCTGTCCCCTCTAACCTATTTGCTAATGTAGTCCATCACCAGTATGAACAGCAGTGGGCTCAGAGTTGAACCCTGGTGCACACCCACTCCCACTGGGAACCCATCCGTGAGACCGAACACTGTTCATACCCGAGTCATTGGGTCCTTGTATATAGTCTGCGCTAATTCTGCCAATGTTTCTTGGGCTTCAGAACACTGGAGTACTGCCCAAATCTGCTTTCTTGGGACCTTGCCATATGCTTTCTCCAATTCTAGGAATGCCTGGTTGGAGTCTTTCCTCATCTCTAGCTTCTTCTCAACTATCTGTCTTACTGCATACACCGAGTCAGCTATGCTGCATCCTGATCTGAAGCCAAACTTCTCATCTCCCATCTTACTTTCTACAGCTCTGTGTATCCATTTATCAATCACCTCCTACAGAACTTTCATGCAATGTGATAGGAGTTTGATGCCTCTGTACTGCCCACAGCTGTGGGTGTTCCCTTTGTTCTTGTACACTGGCACAAGTATGCTTATTCTCCAGCCATCTGGGATATGCCTTTCTCTCCACACTGTCATGAGTACCCTCAGAAGCCATTTCTCCCCATCTCACCCAGCATCTTTATAATATCTGCTGTGACCTCATCTGAGTCTCCTGCTTTCCCTAACTTCACTTTCCTTAGTGTTATTCTTACTTCTTCTAGGGTGGGCTCCTCTTCGTCTCTCATTGTAGACTGTGTCTGGGGCAGTAGAGCTTCTGTGGTATTTTTCTAATTCAGAAGCTGTTGGAAATACTCCTCCATCTGCCTTTGATGTGCTGTGAACTGGTGAGCAGGTTGTTGCTGGCATGCCTTATGAAGGGTGTCTGAGTATCTTCTTTATCTTTCTGTCTTTGCCTTGCAACCTGATATAGTTTCTTTGTGCCACCAATTGAGTCACTATCCAGAAGCTTGTAGAGTGATTCTGTTGCCCTGTTCTTTGTTATTGCAACTCCCTTCTTAGCTTCTCTGTTAGCCAACCAGTATTCATTCCTAGCTTGGTTGGTCTTTTCTATTGTCCACTTTTTCCTGCACCCCTTCTTTCTTTTGATGGTTTCCTGGACTTCTGTATTCCACCACCAGTTTTCCCTATGTACCTTATTTCTATACCTGAGTTGACCATATATCTGTTCTGTAGTCTTCACATATGCTGTTTTGAGGAGCTGCCATTCTTCTTCAGTTTCACATATTTCCTCCTCTTCTTAGGGTGCTAGAGCCCTGAGTAATTTCTTGAGCTGTTGTACTTTCTCTCCAGTCAACTTCCAGGTCTTCAGCCTGGTCTCTGTTGACCTTATAGCCATGTCTGACCACTGCTTGCAGCTGATTGTGGCATCTAGTGGTTTATGCTGTGGGTCAACTGTTTCACAGAGGATGATTTTGCAATCAATGATTCTAACTCGGTGCCCTTTCCTTACTCGGAGGAAGTCTACTAGAGTTGCATGTTGGCCATACTTGTATGTGATCTTGTGACTCTCTCTCTTTCTGAAGCATGTGTTGGCTACTATCAAGCCATTTACTTGACATAAGTCTAGAATGGCTTCTCCTTCTTTATTACTATTGCCCCACCCAGGTGGACCCAGGCAGTCCTCATATCTTGTTCTGTCTGTCTTGATATAAACATTCAAGTCATCCATTATCAACACAAACGCATGTTGTCCTGTTTTATCTAGTAGGTCCTACAACTGCTGTCTGAATGTACTCTTTTCCTCACTATCACAGCCCTGGTGTGGGGCATAGGCTGAGATTATGAGTGCTGCTCTATCATTACACTGAAGTCTGATTGCCATGTGTCTGTCACCAATACAGATGACATATTTCACTGCCTTCTGAATCCTCGTCTCACAACAATTCCCACAACATTTCTAGCCTGTCCTCCTCCTGAGTAGCAAACTCTGGATCCCAATCACCTACAGTCATATTTTACTCCGCTGAATGGCTAGCCCTGCCACAATGTGCAGTCTGTGATCTGTGTATTTCTATCTTGAGGATACTGCACACCACAGTGGATGCTCAAAGCAGTTGACCTGTACAACTCTTCCCCTATACAGCATCATGCAGAGTCTGTGCTGCTGCTCACAGCTCCATTCATTGGTGAGTTTGAGATGTAAATACTCAGTTACTTAATCCTTCTCAGAGTTTTGTCTTTTTTACAAGTTCTTTTTGGTTTGTTTATTTTTCTTCTTTCTCTCTGAGTTTCCTTACAAGTAATGTAAAGCTTTCATATAGTGCATGGCCTCAATTTGTGGATGATTTCCAGTATCTGCATTTTTCGTCCATTGAATTTTATGTAATATATTTGCATATCTATATATATATATATATATATATATATATATATATATATATATATATATATGTGTGTGTGTGTGTGTGTGTGTGTGTGTGTGTGTTTTATGCTTATAGCTGAGTCTGAAAAATGTCCATAGGGATTAGAGTTCTACAGTGATAAAAAAAGTGAAATATATAAAAACAATCATTATCTTCCTGGAAATGGGATTGTATTGTTTTTATGCTGAATATTTATTTATGAGACATTGTTCTAGGAACATAATGTTTCTCTGCACACATATAATCTTTGCATACATATTTTTGTGTTTTTATGTGTTAGAGAAAGTGTCAGACATTGAACTTTACTTGTGACTAAGTAGAAGTGACCTGTGCCTTTTATCCTACTTACAAAGGCATGTAATTGCTATACATTCACAGTTATGACCTCCACTACTTATAGAACCATTCCAAGAATGGCTTAGCAAATACATGTTTATAAATTAGCATCCATCCATCTGTGATGCCCCTGCACTGGCCCAGTAATCAAAGAGCCTCAATCCTCACCACTAGCACCAGTGAGGGATGTACACATTAAGAGGAGGACAAGTACACACACAGTAAAGTACAATTTCCCTTAAGAGCACACAGAGATCACAGGCAGTTTTGGGCTGGTTTCTCCCTCTCAATCCAGATCCCCAGTAAGACTCCCCATTGGCACAGCTATAGGGTTAGGATCTCAGCCAAGTGGTCAAGCCAGAACCTTCAGCACCCCCTCTGTCCAACCAGTGCTTCATGTCCCTGCCCAAGTAGCTAATACACACTTTGGGATTTGACTTATATACAAACACACACACACACACACACACACACACACACACACACACACACACACACACACACACACACACACACACACACACACACACACACTCCTGGGAAGGGCTGGCACAGGTTTATTAGCTGTGCCTCCTTCTGCCCAGACTAAAAGGTCAATATCACTGCCACCAACAAGGTCTTTATGAGCTAGTACAAGGCTGTTACCAAGGGTGACCAATCCTACTGTGTAATGTTACTATTATCCAAATGGTAAGCGTGACCAAGGCCAAGTCTACTTAAGAGTGGCCCATACAGTGTCACCAAATACATATGCAAGTACTTTAAGAGCTTAAATATCTCTAAACAAACCAGTCACAATTAAAAGGTTTAAATATATTTAATAATAAATAATAAAAGAACAAGACAATGTTCAAAAACTTAGCACAATAACTACAGAGTTCAGAATCACAGGAAAGTGATCCAGCTGCTGAGCGTCCCTGGTTCCCAGTGCCTTTGAGCTGCCCTTGCTTTGCCCATAGCCTGTCCATGAAACAGACTCCTCACGCCTGATGACAAGGGACCCATCCTAACCAGCTGTTACATCTCAGGGTCCCCCTTCCTTGGTCCCAAAAGATTGAGAAGCAAGCATCTCAGGGTCTACCATCCTTGCTCCCTAAAGTTTAAAGAAGCAAAAACGTATGTGGTTTTCTTAAACCTAGCAGTTACAAAAGAGGTGTTATACTTGGTAAGTAGTTGAAAGGACGCTTCCAAAACAGGACAGCCAGCAGCTTACTCATTAGCCTGTACACTCATCTCCTACCTTATAAAGCTCTTTGTAATTCTAGTCTCACCTCTTAACCCTGGAACAGACATATCCCTCTTACTATCTGCCACTGCAAGATTGGGTTTGTCCACTGGGTGGCACCCTCACCCAGTTCTACCTCCCTCTATCTATCCCACTATCCCTCACCATAACATTGAAACATTTCCTTGCTTTTTCCCTAGTCTTGCTACTATCTTAACTCACTTTTAATCTTCTTACCACTACTTTCAGCTTTTTAGCCAGCTATAAAGCTCACTCATATTTTCTTACTTCCATCCTCTGCCTTGAGTCAGCTTCTATCCCTCCTTCTTCACCCATAGTATAGTTGAATATCTTCCTGTCCTTATAGTGCTACTTAGTATCCCACTTTTTATCCTCTAATCCTCTACACTTAGCACCCACCTACACTCTTACCATCCATCCTCCCACTGTGTCCAATCTCTCCTCTTACCTGTAACATTACTTACCTTTCTTAAAAACTTCTTCACTGATTGATTCTTCTCCTTATGCGTCTTCCTTCTCTTGTCTCTAGCCGCTCCATTCGCCCTATGGGCTCACTTGCTCCCCTACCCTACCCCCAATTCTCACCCACCTCCAGTGGTCCTAAACTTATACTTCACCAACCTCTCCCACCTTATTCTCATCCTATCACAAACCTCATCATCATTAGGCCACTCCCCTATCTCTTTCTTTCCTAATTAGTACTAATTAACTCACTTTTGAACTACTCCCTCACCTTTTCTAACCAGTCTCTGTACTACTTCCCAATTCTACCTCATTTACAACCTCTGCTAATTTCTTATTTGCATAATTTACACCCTGTTCAATCTCTTGCAACACTATCTCCTATTTTCTACTTTACCTACTCACACAAACTACTCACAGCTCATAACTACTTATTACTATGGCCCCAACACACAAAACTATTCTCACAAACATACTACTGTTAACTACAACGATAGCCTCTCTTACTATACCTTACTCACTCACCTTCTTTGAAAATCTTTCTCTACCTGAACAAAACCATAACGTCCAACAAACCTTTATATCTTCTTTCATCTACTCCCTTAACCATAGTAACATAACCTGTACCTCTAACTATATACTACCAAAATATCACAGAGCAACCCATGTTACTTACTTCACTTCCAAAAATAATTTTAATCATTTCTACAAAATCCATAAATTTCTACTATATCCCTAGCAACACCCCCTCCTAGACGGTGACATTCATCGAAACCCTGGCCCCAATACTGACTTTACCTATAACCTTCACAATTTAATATTGCCTGTGATTTCTACATTATCTATACCCCCTAACTCCCTCCTGATAGCTCACCTTAACATTAGAAGTATCAACAATAAAATTTCCCACCTGCATGCACTCCTTCATGTGCACTCATTTGATATTCTATGTCTTACAGAAACTTGGCTAAAACCATCTACTCTAGACCAGGAAATTAGCCCTCCAGGCTATATAACATCCTTAGATGTGACCGTAAAACCAAAAAAGGTGGAGGTATAGCCATTCTCTATAAATCTAATCTCCAAATTTCCACCTTTAATATGCTTCCATCATTAGACACCATATCTGAAATTCTGACTATCAAACTCCAAATCAATAACTCCAAATCTATCTATCTAATTTGTATGTATTTCCCCCCTGGCAACAATACCAATACTTTTGAAAACTTATTTAGTTACCTCTCTACCCAATTACCCCAGGAGACCATTGTACTGGGTGACTTTAACATCGACTGGTCCACCTGCAGTTTCCCTAAACCTACTAATCACATAAATCTCTTTCGATTCTCACAATTAATAACCACTCCTACTAGAATCCACAAACCTAGCAGTAAGGAAACTACTCTTGACTGGATCCTTACTAATAGCCACCCTGAAACTTATACTCCAGGAACCCTTCCCGATGATATCAGCGGCCATATGCTTACCTACATTATTAGACAAAAAGTCCATATCCCAAATAACCTTAATCTCAAAACCTCCTGCTCAAAAAAAATTCTTTAATCCAGACAGCTTCCTAAATGAACTGCAAGCATGTGACTGGTCACCACTGACCCATCTTGAATTGAAGAGGCTGTGACCTACTTTAACACTAACTTTCTTCAAATCCTAAATTACCGTGAACCTTATCGCTCTACTAGAATAAGAACCAAATCTGCCCCATGGCTCACAAAACAAACTAGGCAAAAGATGCTCCTCAGAAATAAAATCTGGGCTAAGTGGAGAGCCACCAAATGTCCATCAGATCATCTACACTTTAAACAGTTAAGAAATGCCACCAAAAACGATATTCTTAGAAACAAAAAAGACTTTTACCTTCATCTCCAACAAACTAGCCAACAAACTCCACAAAAATTTTGGTCAGGGATAAACAAACTTCTTCAGTCAGGTCACTCTACTACTCCAGCCCAATCAAGTTTCAATCATATTAACTCCAACCACATCCCTGAAGCCTTTAATAACTACTTTACAGAAGCCATTCAAACCCTAGCCAATTCTTTACCACCTTTTACTGCTTCCTCACTAAATACCTCCAAGACTTCATCTCCTACCTTTCATATACAACCTGTACCCACATCTCTTATCTGTAAGCTACTTCAAAAACTGAAACCTTGCACCCCTTCTGCTGACCATCTCCCATCTAAATACATACAAATTGCCACAAAAGCCATAGACTATCCCATCTCTATCCTTATTAACAGAACTATCTCAGAAAGCAAAATCCCTACCATATGGAAAGTATCCCACATCATCCCTCTACATAAAGGTGGAACTTCTATTGTGCTTTCTAACTTTAAACCTATTGCCTTACTCTCCCCATTAGCTAAGATAATGGAAAAATCTATTCACAAAGAATTACTTAACCATCTACTACAATATAACCTACTAGCAGACTGCCAACATGGCTTCAGACCATTCCATAGCACAATGACTGCCCTACTATCCTTTACTGACTCTATAAATAAAACTCGTAACAATAACTCTTTTTCTCTGCACTATTTATTGACCTGTCAAAAGCCTTTGATATGGTTAACCATAACTTACTTCTAGACAAACTAAAGGCCCATTCTCTCGATCCACAAGCTTTACAATGGTTTAGGTCGTATCTGGAAAATAGACAGCAAGCAGTACTTTGGGATAACAATCTGTCTACATTACTTCCAGTAAATATTGGGGTACCCCAAGGCTCTATCTAAGGTCCCCTTCTTTTTTCCTTATTTATTAATGATCTACACATGAACATACCTCAAGCCACCTGCATTCAATATGCAGATGACTCCACCTTAATCTGTACAGCTAAGAATATAGCCTCTCTCCAGTCCCTCACCCAAACTGTTTTTCATAATGTTGAAAACTGGTTCATGCAACACTACCTCCTCCTAAACCCCCAAAAAACAAAACTACTGCTATTTACTCCAACTCTTAAATCACCTAATCCATTCTTCTCTATAACCTCTAACAATGCTACCAACATAACCCCAGATACTACAACCCGCCTACTAGGTGTTACAATTGATAATCGTCTCAACTATGAAGACCACATCAACTCCACCATAAAATCAGTTAACAAAAAACTTGGTACCCTCTATAGAACTAAACCCTTTCTTATCCCTTCTGCCAGGAAAACTATTGCCCAGACCCACCTAATTTCCACCCTTTTCTATGCCCCTGCTATGTATACTACCTATCTAAAAACAACCTCTCGAAACTTTCCACCTGTTATAATATCATAGCTAGATTCATCACTTGCTCCCCCTTTAAAACTTGCCACTGCCTCAACCTCAAACAACTTGAATGGCTAGAACTGCAGAACCATATACTCTGTCAACAATTACTTATCACTCAAAAGATCCTATACCACCTAGGCAACACCCCTATCCTCACTAATCTGATTACACCATATAAAAATCTAGATACACTACGCACTGCTAATAAGCTCCTTGTTTCCTCGACTAAATCTAATAACAAAGCTGGTGACTCACTTTTCTCAAACACAGTAGGTCAAAACTGGAATCAGCTTCCTTCTGAAATATCAACCCTTGCTTCTACTTCTCTATTTAAAAAACATCTTAAAGAACATTTTATAACTCATTGGCTTTGTCCATGTGCTAACCCAGACTGATATCTCTTTCCCTTCCTGCTCTTACCCCTTTCCCTACTCCTCTAATCTATGCCTCCAAATCTAGTTACTACTCTTTTCTTCATAGTAAGAGAATAAAATATAAGGGCTTTTCTCCCTTAATTGAGTCTTGCTCATACCTACTATTGTGTTTAGTATAATTTTTTAGTAATATTTTTAGTATAATTTTTATAGTTTACAATTTTATTATTATAATTTTTCTTTTGACCAATGCTGCCTCTGTATTGTGATTTTGGTACAATCTTAACTCAGCACTGTCGAGTGGGAGCATTGTGGAGTACTTCGAGGCTTGCCTTTTTGTTTTTTCTACAGTTGGTTTCCTATTTTTTATGGTATGATGTCTTTGTCACTGTTCATGCTTGGAGCTTTTCTCCCCGGGCCTCTACTGAAAATGGACATATATCCAGTTAGACTAGCCTGGTCAACAAATGTAAAATAAATAAATAAAAAATAAAAATATTTAAAAACAACATTGCAGGACAGTCTAAAATAAATACAGAAAACATCTAAACTAATCTTCATATATTCCTGTCTATATCTAAATGAAATCACTTTTCCCTGATTACTTACTATTAGCAAGACAAATGCTGATGAGAGGATGTTTCCATGTCCAAAGACAAATACAAAATACAAAATGCACCCCCCCTCAGAGAGTTCTTAAATTAATATCACATATTACTGCTGGGTTAGTCTGGATGACATCACTCTTTGTCACCTGCCTTCAGTTCTCAGGCTAACAGAAACTAACATAATTTTTATCATCTCTATGTGAGAAGTATGTATCTCTCAGACATTTGCCTAGAACTGGAAGTCATAAAACAATTAACACTTTTACATTTGAAGCCTAGTCATTATTTCTGTTTACAGACAATAGGAAAACCTCTAACTCTAGACATTGTGTCTGTTAGCTGAGAGATAATGCAATAGTAAAACATTCTGATTCCAACCTATTTTCTTGAAGCCTTGGAAGTTAACTCTGTATGTTCCAGCTTCTACTTATTAAAACATACATTTGCACAAGTACATAGTTTATATACATTTCTGTTCTTTTCCAGTAGGGTGCACTGTAGTTACATTCTTGAAGCTCAGTACATAACATACAGTTCAACATACACTTCTGCACCAGTAGCTCAATATACACATAACATATAGTTCTCTTACATTTGTAAGACAAGCATATGCATCATATTAATATCCACAAATGAAATATGATTATCTACAAAATCCCAGATACCTGGGCTGGCAGTGTCACATTTCTATATAAATCATATAATATTTTCAAGTGATATATAATTATTTACAAAATTCCAGATAGCTGGACTGGCAGTATTTCCCTGGTGTTGTACCATCTATTAATGCAGCCTTCTGTTCATCCATCCAGCCATCCATTCTTCCATCCATCCATCCATCCATCCATCCATCCATCCATCCATCCATCCTTTAAACAATCCATTTCTAAACTGTCTATTTTGGTGAGGTTTATAGAGGCAGCAAGCTGGGCAGATTAGACAAGACTTCCCTTTTACCAGCAAAATTCTCTAGTTCCTTCTATGGGATAACCTGGTATTCTCAAACAAGCAAAGGCCTATAGCCCATGAAGTATACAGTGTTCATCTCAGAGTTTCCTTCCAGAGGGCCATGTCTACTACACAACTCGTTGGTGTCGTCCAGTGAATATCATGAAATATCCAAACCACCCCATCATACTTCTCTCAAGATAAAGAAGTAAAGCCTATACTTAAAGCCCTTTCCAGTTCCTTGAATTTCACATTCTGGCATTGAGACTTGGTCCAGCAATTCTGTGAGGGAACCAGACCTAATCTTGACTGCTTGAATCCATGACATTATGCTTTCAATCATTACCAAAAGCTCATGACAAAAGGTAAGTACCATTCACTGCAGTTATGTAATGTGAATTTCTTTAAATGTAGCTCTGTCTGTTGGAGGATACCATAAACTGCTCATTTTCTTGAGTCTGCAAAAATGTGTCAGGATGAAAAAAGCTATTATGATTGAAATGTTACTCATTTTCTCTCTATGGAATTTGTAGGAATAATTAACTCATTGCAATGTAAATTCTTGTGTGAATGTTTGATGAATTGACACAACCTGGCAGTTAGTGCAGAGGATTAAGGTTATGAGATGTTAACGAGCTACTTCCTGTGTTTGCCCTCTGTCTGACCTTAAGTAAGTTGCATAACCAAACATTATTTAGGAGAACTTGGGCGAAGCTCTTCAATAGTCTCCTGGACTGCATGCCCAGTAATTTTGGATTACCACCTCTCCTTCTTTGGGTAGTTGTGTCTTATGAAAAAAAAAAAAATGGTAAATGTCCTGAGATTTTAGGACAAAAAAAATTTCATAAGTTTTCTTTAATAGCTGCAAATCACCTAAATGCTATATGAAATAGAAGAGTAAGCTTTTATTTTGGTAAAACGTGAAGCTCTGTCCTTTGTACTGGCCATGAGTATGTTCTGTCCTGCAAAATTTCACATTTCTGCAAAATAATTCCCACTTTGGGCATTTGAAAAGGTAACAACCCTATAGTACTGTATAATAAATTTGTATTACAAAGTGTGTGTGTGTGTGTGTGTGTGTGTGTGTGTGTGTGTGTGTGTGTGTGTGTGTGTGTGTGTGTGTGTGTGTGTGTGTGTGAAAAATATAATAGCATCTTCAGTGCTGGGATAGGTTATTTATTCTTCTTTATTTCAAGGTGTTTCTGATAGACAAAATGTGATCTAGAAATAAGCAAAAAACAGAACATACAGTTTTTTTGTCTCATGTAATGAGTTTATGTAAGTTGTGTGTTGGCATAATGGTTAAGATGTTTATCTCACAAACACAAGGTGCAGAGTTTGATTCTTCCTTTTTGGTTGGAAATTTGGCTTGGCTTAAAATGGCCCACAAGGGCAGATAGCCAAGTACTAATCTATGATGTCAGCTCAAGTAATTCAATGTGTTTTTGAATCAACATATTAACCAGAACCCATCACGTTAATGAAAATCAGTTCTACAAATGGCTTTCATGTGCAGGCATGTGATACCTCATAAAGATGGGTTGCAAAATGTTTACCTCATTCAGTGCTTCCATTAGACTGAAATTAGCAATCAGAACAGCAACCAGTGTTTCAAGAGGCTTCAAGAGGAATTAAATATGACTGAATCATAGTTTATAATAAATCTCTTCTTCTTAGTACTATCCATCTTACTGTTTTCCAGTAGGTCTGCAATGAGAAAATGAAAAAAGAGAGATTTTTTGAATGTTGCATAGTAAAATGCACATATTCCACATTTAAATAATTTGATATCTAGTTTTCACCATGGGGTGTCACTCTTAGTATGAGCAATGTACAAATGCACTGAGGTGAAGCTCAACAGATTATCTAGCTTGTTTGTGTGTTAAGTACATGATGGAAAGTAGTGTTAGATGAATATTTATAAATTCTCAAGTGGGTTATATTGTGACTCTCAACCTCTGCAGGTGCAGTCACATGTTACTGGTATAGTTAGTCAGCCACGAATACAAAGATGTTATCAATTCTGAGATACTTGCTGTAACTCAAATGCCAGTGTTTTATTTGACTGAAAGTCTTTGTTTACCGTTTCTTGTTTCAGTGCATAATGATTCACACATTTGTAAATTATAGCTTGCAAATACTGAAGAAATATAACCTCTTCAGTATTGGAATAAGTTATTTATTCTTCTTTATTTCAAGATGTTTCTGGTGAAAAGAGCATGTAGGGTTTTCATCTCATGTAATAAGATCATGATGTTTGCTCAAGTAATTCAGTGTGTGTTTGAATCAACATATTAATCAAAATCCAACATGTCAATGTGAAGCAGTTTGACAGATGGGTTTCATGTATTGGCATGTGATAACTAATAAAGATATGTGGCAATATGTGTGCCTCATCCAAACATCTGCTGAAAATATTCACATTGTACAGTACACTTTGAGTGCCCACAAATATAATTATATAAACTATTTCTGGAAAAAGGTTTACGTAGCACTTGGCTGCAGTAACTTCAAAAGATCAGGCGATAATGTGTTAGGTTAATTTAAGCCAGAAGTATTTTTACCTTTGATGACCATAAAAATGTGAAAGAAATCAAAGCAGGCATGGGAAGTCAGAACATTAGAAAAGTCTTGTTGTCTAGGTGGCAAATTACCCTACAATAGACTGAACTATCCTTGGGTGGAAACCAAGGCAGTGAATTACCAGTGAAACTAATTCACGTGTAACTAAAGCATGTAAACAAATTACAGGAGAGTAACAAGTATGTAAGCAACTGTTGACGTGCTTCCTCTTTTGCAGTGCTTGCATGAGACACACTTCAAATGAAAAGTATATTAAATTTTAAGGAACAGCCTGAAAAAGTGTAACATGGTCTAAAATGAGGGAAGAAAAAGCACATAAATATATACTGCTCATTATATTGTAATAAGTTATAAAACACATGGTAGCTGGGAATACATAATAATATTACGAGTTGCAAAATGCATAGTATCCAAAAAAACACATACAATTATAATTTTTGATTTGAAAATCACAATACCATGAAGAAGTATAGAATCAATGATATGAACTGGTACCTACCAGCCAGGGAGATCTGTGGTTAGTAGATAAGAGCTACCCAACTCAGAAAAGCATTTTTATAAAACACTGGACTGTGCTGCTAAGGTATGCAATACTGTCTCTCACCTAAAACGACAGTGATTTGTTCCAGATACAATGTATAAACAGAAACTGATATGGTGTAGACTTTGGACAGCAAGACTTCTAAGGAAATACTGGAACCACAAAAATTCCATTTGAAAATGTAAAACAAAAGATAGCATCACATGCTGATATGCATTATCATTCATGCATGTGTGTGCACATGGAAGTGTGTGTGTGTGGGAGTACATGTGCACACGTGTATCTGTTCTTATGGAATTGATTGAATGAAGGATTTAGAAGTCATGGAGAAGAATTCATCCACAGAATGAATAAAATATTTGTGTACCTAACTGTCAGCACCTTTGAATATTTTTATGTAGCTTTATGAAATTATCAGATTTTTGTTTACTCTTTGGTAGTCTCATCATATTTCACAAAGGGTTTAAATAGTTTTATATACATATCCATTTATATTGCTTAGAGAGATAAAAATGTGATCCAGATGATCAGGATGAACCCCTCCCCCACCCCCACAATGAACAGAATGATCACATTAAGAAGACTGGTAATGAGATGCTGATACTGGCTTGTACATCCTTTGGATATATAATAGCCAGGTTTCTGTAACCCTAGCACCCAGCATACATTGTACATTGAAATAAAAACAGCTCAGGGATAAGACATGCTTGCTAGACAAGCAGTATGCACTATACCAATGGATTTTGCATACTCTGAGTCTAGTGTTTTGGGGAATCAGCACAGTGTCCATGGTAGGCTGCTTTCTGGATAGGATAAAGATGTATAGCATGCCTCATGACTTAAGTAAGAGCTCTTAAGAATTAGAGAGCTGATGGGCGGCTTGCATAGTTGAGGTAAAGCAACTGAAATATTTTTATAAAGAGATGTATTTCTCACTATATTTGAAGTCATGTTAATTAAAATAGCTAAACAAATGTTTATGTACTGTATACACTATATTACATATTGTAACAAAAGGAGGTACTACCAGCCCAGCTATTTGGAATTTTTTAATAATTATATGTAATTTGTGAATACTAACATGATTTATATAGAAGTGTAACAAAAGGGATATTCTGCCAGCACAGTTGTCTGGAATTTTGTAAATGGTTATGAATCATTTGTGAATGTCAGTGCGCTTCATGTAAGATGCTTGTGTTATAGAGGTATTAGAGCTGTATGTCATGTTGTACAGATGTGCTGAAGAGATATTTTGTTAAGTACTGAGCAGAAATGTAAATACACTATTGTAACTGTTTAAATGTATATATTTTAACAATGGAAACTGCAACACAAGAAGTTAACTTCAGAAGAATAGTTGAAATTAAGTTACATAATGGCTGGGCCATAAACAAAAGATGTTATCTCTCAGTTTCAGTGCAGTAACAGACACAATGTCTAGAACTAGAAGTTTTTTGTATTGTTTTGGAAATGTTTATTGTTTTTTGCCTTCCAGGATCTGGCTTAGATATAAGAGAAGTCCTTGTTTATGGTTTTCACAGGTAGATGCTAAATGCTACCAGCTAAATCAGTGGGGGGTTTCACCTGTGAAAGTCAGATGATGAGAAGTGATATCCTGCTGCAAGCTGCCTCAGCAGTAATATCTGAAATATTAATTTAAGAACTCTCTGAGAGAGACTGAGCATTTTGTATTTTGTCTTTGACCTGACAAGAACATCCACTCCCCATATCTGCCTGCTTAGTCTGTAAGTAAGTTAATTAGGGTACAGTGATTTATCTTAGATACAGTCAAGAATACAGTGAAGTATAGTTTATATTTTTTCTTTATTTATTTAAGGCTGTCCTACAATGTTGTTTTAAATATTTCCTGTGATTTTGAACTCTGATGTAACAGTGATTATGTACTGAGTATTTTCTTGTTCTTTAATTATTTGTTATTAAATATATTTAAACCGTTCATTGTGGCTGATATGTGTGAGACATATTTAAGTTCTGAGAGTACTTGTATATTTATTTGTTGACACCATGGGCCACTCCTAATAGCCTTGCTCTTGGTCAAACTATCATTTATATTAATAGTAACATTAGACAGTAAGATTGGACACCCTTTGTTAAGGGCCTTAAAGTAGCTGATAAGGACTGGCTGGTGGCAGTAAAAACTACCTTGTAGTTTGGGAGGAAGGAGGCATAACTAGTAAACCTGTGCCAGCCTTTCCCAGGTGTGTGTGTGTGTGTGTGTGTGTGTGTGTGTGTGTGTGTGTGTGTGTGTGTGTGTGTGTGTGTGTGTGTTTGTGTGAGTGTGTGTGTGTCAGCCACTTGGGCAGGGACACAAAGCACTGGTTGGACAGAGAATGTTGGAGGACTTTGCTTGGAGCTCTGGCTACGGACTCTGCTCTATAGCTGTCCCAGTGGTGAGTCTTATTGGGGATCCAGAGAAAGAGGGAAAACCAGCCTCAGACTGACTGTGGTGTCTGTGTGCTGTTAGGGGAAATTGCACTTTTCTGTGTGTGTACATGTCATCCTCCCAATTTACATCCCCCACTAGTACTAGTGGTGAGGACTGAAGCTCCTTGATTACTAGGCCAGTGGTGAGGCGTCACATATATTGGTGACCAGTGGTAGAATATTCACATATATTGGTGGGCAGTGGTGGGATATCCATATATTAGGATTCAGTGGTGTGTATACTGAATTCCTGTAGCCTGTAAACAGTGGTTACTAAAGAAGGTGTTTGTACTCTCAATGAACCACACAGTAAACATTCAGAGTTTCATATCACGGTAGTTTTATTTTTTTTGTTAGCTAAGTTATTCGGGGACAGCAGGCAACGATGTCAGCAGAGGAGTATGGCAAGCTGACAAGGAGCCAGTTGGCTGATTTATGCCAAGACAAAGGACTGCTGCACATACCTCTCAACCTGGAAACATCAAAAATCTGGACAAGGCCCATGAAAAATAGGTACAAATCTGTACGCTGATTAATGTAAAATTTGCAAACATAATTACATAACCCCGCCCACTCCAGTGGGATTGTGGGATACCAACGTTCAAACGCAAACTGAACAGAACCAAAATATAGCACCAGAGTCCCCCTGCAGCCATCCCAATGTCCCATTACCTGGCTATTTCACCCCATTTACCATAAACACTAATGTGTCCATACTGCTTTACTTCTACAATGATTTGGATTTTATTTTACATTTTATATCACAATGCACAAACACCAGTAGATATCTACTAAACAAAGCAATACTATCTCACAATGAAAACTGACTTGGAATTAAAATTTCTTTGCCCTTTAAACTCAAATTCATTGAAAGAGCATTGAAACCCACAGCACATCCAAAGAAAATGCATCTGGCCAGTGGTGAATAAAGATTACCTTTGGGCTGTTTTCAAATCATTGCCTCCCCTGCACACAAAATATACGCATGTTCTTTTCTTTGATAGACCTTCCTGACTATTAAATTATATTTCTTGTATAATACAGCACACTTGTTTGCCTTAAGTTACAGTGCATTTTAAACTTGTTTAAACATTTTTCCAGTAGGCAATGAAACAAACTGCATTAACCAATAATGACAAAACTGCCCTGTTCAGAACATTTCCATGATGAAAGTCTTACTTCCACATACACACACACACACACACACACACACACACACACACACACACACACACACACACACAATGACCATAGGCATCTTGCACAGCTTCTCGCACTTATTTTCAAATTTTTTTTTGGGGGGGGGCCAAAGACCAAAAACCAGGGCCACATTTTAAACATTGCTTGTATAAATTTGGAAAGTTGCTTGAATAAAATGTGTTACCACCATGCATTTCATTGCCAAGTCTTGAATCCAGGACATTGTGCACTATAATCAGAACACACCACTAAGCCAAAGCAATATCATTTAGTGAATTCACTTCTCATTTCTGACCACTGCTCTCAACCTGTTAGCACAGAAAATCTGGACATGGCCAATAATGGGGGAATACAGCCACAAAATGGGGACACATTTCAAATACTGATTTTATAAACTTTGTTAGCATTTATTTTGTGAAGAATATGAAGTCTGAAATTCAAATGCCTGTCAGTATTTAGTGAATTCAGTCGTTCAGTGTTTTTTTAATGAGGAATAGAACAATATGAGGCATAAGTGGTGGTGGCTAGAAACTAGACTTTAGGCTCTTTTTACCTGTACCCAAGGTACAGAGTTTGAGCGTAAGTACCTCTAGCCATGAAGTGTATGCAGTTGGGACATTTTCACACAAACACACACACACACACACACACACACACACACACACACACAAACACACACACATCTGCTGAAACTCTGGTCGCATTCATCTGCTGGCTGAAACACCGGTCGCATTCATCTGCTGGCTGAAACTCCAGTTGCATTCATCTGCTGGCTGAAACTCCAGTCGCATTCAGCTGCTGGCTGAAAAACACACACACACAGCTCCTGGTTCACTCGCATACTCCGCAGCACACACTTTCAGAAACAGCAGAAAAAAAAACTCCATTCGCAGCACACACTTCTTCTGGCTGAAAACACACACTTGCAGGAAATAATACTAGTTTCTGGCTCATCCCTTGCAGAAATAAACTCAGTAGGAAATAAAACTAGCTCACCGTTCTCTGCTACATGAACTCTAGCTTGCAGAAAATAAACTTGGTGCAGCTGCAGCTCTGTTTTTGTTTCTGAAGTCCCTCTGTCCCTGGCTTGATGAAGATAAGGCAGTCTCATTCCCCGTTCTTTCGCAGCAGTTTTTTTCTTGATGCAGGTAGATCCAGGCAGCACACAGCAGTTCTTTCCTTAATGCAGATAGGCAGTTCTATTCTCTCGTAGCAGCAGTTCTTTTCCTTGCATGCTTGTATTCAAACAGCCGGAAATGAAAGCTGGAAATTAACTTGAGCCCTTGAGCTCAATTCCAAGCTTGGAATTGAATGGTGGAGCTGACATCCTTGCACACGTGAAGACGTCAGCTCAAAAGTAAGGGGGAAAAAAATTCAAAACAAAAGCTGGAAAAAAAATCGGAAATGAAGGGGTGCCACTCGAGAATCGTGGCACCCCATCATTTGAACCCCAAAGCTCGGTAAAAACCAAGCAATTTGGTATGGTTGGGAGGTATACTGCTGCATGCCAACCTGACTACAGCAGAGATGATTGTAGCCTTAGATACAACTGCATCACAGACCAGCAGCTAGTAGGACAGTCAGACTGGCCTTTGAGATGTACAGCTCTAAGAAAATGGACAGTTCAACCTTTCCACAGAGGACTTAAAAATCCATCTGGAGTTAAAGACACATAAATACACAAAAACATACTCGGAGACTCTAAATAAAAATCTGCAAAAGCAGCAGAGACCTCCAAAGCAGATATCCAAGCAACCTCCACCCCCCCAACACAAACCATGAAACACATACTTCACAAAGTCAGTGTGCCACGCAATCTCAGCCCGTAAGACTAAATAACACACCCAACACACTAGAAATAGGTGACTCTAATAGTCAGGCACACTGATGTCCCGCTCACTAGGCTGAACAAGGATAAGGCTACTGTAAGCTGTCTGTTGGGTGCCAGGATCCGCCACATAACACAAGCACTCAGGTCACTCCAAAACAAGTACAAATATGATTCTGTCATTGTCCATGTTGGTGTGAATGACCTGAGATGTACCCCGCTGGACTACATGAAAAGAGACATGGAGGAGCTCTCTGATCATGTAGCCCAGGCTGGTATGACCCTGACCCTGAGTAGCATACTGCCCTCACCTAGAATGATGCCACAGTATAAAGAAAAAATGATCAATTTCAACAATTGGCTAAGCTTCTGGTGCTGTTCTAAGGGGATCCAGTGTCTGTCAGTCTGGGATGACATGCTCGACAAGCCACGTTGCTTCGCAAGAAACAGCTTGCACCTGTCACCCTTAGGCTTTCGAATACTGGCCAAGGCTTTTGCTGCCCCCATAGTGCCTTTTTTAGGCAGGGCTCAAAAGATAAATCCACTTCCTTAAACAGCACAAGAAACCAAAAACTGAGGGTGATGCTACTCAATGCCAGAAGTCTAAACCTCAAAATGCACGCGCTCAAGGCACTCCTCAGTATGGAGGAAATCGATATTTGTGCAGTAACAGAAACCTGGTTTAAGGCTCCAGAGAGCACCCCAGCACTACCAGGTTACAACTCATACCATGCTTTTCAGCCACAGAACCTGGATTGAAATACAAAAGGTGGGGGTGCATCCATATTCATCAAGGATACTCACACCTCCAGGTTAGTGGCACAGCACAATGCCTCATAGACCATCCATGTGCAACTAACAATTGGCAAAACTGCATTTCAAACTGTAGCTTGCTACAGGTCACCCACCATTTCCCAGGACCCCCATTCAGCATTTCTGAAAACACTGGAAAATATGAAGGATCTACCTAACACTGAGATATTGGGAGATTTCAATTACCCAAACATAAACTGGGAGAACTACTCAACTACTAACTCCTTTGCCCAATGCTTCCTAGAGTTTATAAATGCAAATGCCCTGGACCAACTGGTCACCACTCCCACAAGAGGTGACAACATATTGGACTTGGTCACCACCAACATGGGTGACCAATGACCCACACTGGAGGTAAAACCCTCACTGGTTAGATCAGACCATAAACTAATCACTTTGAACATCCACTTCCCGACCCCACCCCCAGACAAGGCAACCACCATGAAAAACTTTTCAAAAGCAAACTTCCCTCTACTTAAGACTGAAATGGTAAGTTTCCAAGCCCCCATGGTAAAAGATAATGCTGTCCAAGGTGCAGAATCCTTTACAAATGCACTCTATGACCACTTACAAGAGTGCATGGATCGGGCTATCCCAAGCAAAACCATGAATCACTCCTCCAAAAAGAGGAAACCTGTCTGGTGGACCCCTGCCATAAATAAGCTATACAATAAAAGGAGGAAACTAGTACAGAATAGAGCAAAATCCCAAGAAGGGAAGACATCCCTGATCAGTATTAGCAAGAAACTACGATCCCTCATAAAATCATCCAAGGCCAGCTTCGAAAGAAAAATCGCCAAGGACTCTAACGATAACCACAAAGCATTCTTTAGCTATGTCAAGAATATAAGTGGCGACTCTCAGATCTGCTCTGAGTTAGTGCAGAATGGCACAAAATACACTGAACCGATGGACATTGCCAACATCTTGGCTGACAGGTTCAGTGCAAACTTCACCCCCCTCTCACCCCCAAAAGGGCCCTTGATCATTCCTGAAGAATGTAGAGCCCCAGTAATCACAGACACACAGATTAAAACAGCCCTCTCCAAAGCCAAAAACACAGCATCAATGGGACCAGATGGTGTCCCAGGCTGCGTCTTACACAAGCTCCAAAATGAACTAACCCCTCACCTTAATACATTGCTCAAACTCAGCCTTTCCACAGGCTATGTTCCCATGGAATGGCATACAGCAATGGTTATCCCACTCCACAAAGGTGGAGCCACAACGGACCCAGGGAACTATCGCCCTATAAGCTTGACTAGCTTGGTCTGTAAAGCTATGGAGCGCATCATCATGGAACTCATTAACAAAGAGATTGTGAACCTCCAAACATTGGACCTTACCCAATTCGGCTTTGTTAAGGACAGACCTTGACTCCTAAACCTAGTAGACTTCTTTGAAACAGTCACCAAGGCTATAGATGAGGGAAAAGTGGTCCACACAGCCTACCTAGACCTCGCCAAGGCCTGTGACACCATTCCTCATGCTGGTATTATAGCCAAGCTCACCAGCCTGAACTTTAACCCCTACATGAAGAGATGGGTTGCCAACTGGCTCACAGATAGAACCCACTCGGTAAGAGTTGGGGGTGCTAGGTCCGACTCTAAACCGGTTACAAGTGGTGTCCACCAGGGCTCAGTCCTGGGACACCTCCTGTTCGCTATATACTTCTCTGAGGTACAGGCAAACGCATGAGGGCTGTGGCTTATAAAGTTCACAGATGACTACAAACTAAGGGCCATAATTGACTCTCCAACTGACACAGACATCCTCCAGAAGGGTCTCACTGAGATGGACATCTGGTGTCAGAATCATGGCCTCAAGTTAAATGTCAAAAAGTGCATAGTCATCCCCTTTTGGAAAAACAAAGTACCCCCAAACTACCACATAGGTGGTAGTCCTCTAAATACGGAAGATGTAATTAGGGATCTGGGGACCCAAGTGAATAGTAATTTCTCCTTTGATAACCACATTGCCAAAGTGGTTAGAAAATCATTCTATGTGGCCCAACTAATCACAAAAGGGTTCACATCTAGATCAAAAGAGGTTATTGTGCCCCTCTACTCATCTCTCATCAGGCCCATCATAGAGTGCAATGCCCCATTTGGGATGTACCTTACTATAGACCTGCAACAGCTGGAGAGACCAAAGAAGTACCTCACCAAGAGGATTACTGGCCTCAAACAGATGCCCTATGCAGCTCGATTAAGAAACGCCAGCTGTACTCGGTTGCATACCGCCTACTCAGAGGTGATCTCTGCCTGACATACAAGGCCATGTCAAACCCAGAACTGATGGACATGCTCCACTTAAAGCAAACCAAATCCCTTAGAGACACATGCTCTAGAGATCTAAACCTCACCACAACAATAAATAGGACATGCTGGAGGAATAGGTTCCTGTCCCAGAGACTTCCCTTGCTCTGGAACAAGATTCCAATCTACATTAGGCAGAGCACCTCACTGACGCTCTTCAAGAGAAATCTTGACGAGTGGATGGGAAACCGAAAATTTACCCCGGGGATCAATTCAGTGGCTCTGCTGACAGAGGCACAGGAAAATAATCTAAAAGGGTGTCAAAAGCCAATACATTCTGGCTAGGCTTATAAATGCCCTTGGGCAGATAGCCTAGTACCTAGCTATGAACCTATGAACCTAAGAGCCTTGAACTTGAGGCCAAACGTTTGGAAATAGAATCAGCAGAGAGACTAAGACACCTTGAAGCCAAAGAGAATGAGAAGCTGAGATGTCTGGAGGCTGAGGAAAATTAGAAACTGTGACATCTGCAAGCTGAGGAGAATGAGAGGCAGTGCCAACATGAAAAGCAGATGATGACTCTTTACCAGGGTCATGGAGGTAATGGGGAAGGGAGTAACTGAACTCAGAAGCAACAAAGGTCAGTAAATTTCTTCCACAATTTACAGAGGGGGATCATTTTGATAGTTTCACTCACATGTTTGAAATGGTATGTAAACAGTATAATGTTGACCAAGGGCTCTGGGTATGGTTCCTGACTTCCTTACTCCATGGTAATGCTGTAACTGCTATTTCTAAATTGTCTGATGCTGATTGCTTAAATTATAATACTGTTAAAAATTGGCTGTTAGAGTGTTTTAAGTTAACACCTGAAGCTTATAGGAAATGTTTCGTGAGCATAGACGCAAGGCAGATGAAAGTGTGTGTGAATATATTACTGAACTAAGCACTTATTTTCATAGGTGGGTGAGTGGGTGCCAGGTCACCACTTTTGAAGGGCTGGCAGACTGTTTGGTGAGGGAACATGCCCTTAGCACTTTGCGTGAGGACATGAAAATCTGGTTAGCGGATAGACAATGTAACACAGCAGATGAGTTGAGGAAAAAGGGAGACGTATACCTAGCAAGCAGGGCATCACTGCACAGGAAAGGGATGCTCAGTACTCTTCATGTGTCTAAGAGAATGCTTGGTGGGCAGACTAGGCCACCCCAACAGAGTCCGCCATTACCAGGGGAAGCCACTAGTCTAGGTACACATCTATGACCAAGGGTTAAATATTTTAAATGCAACCAGTGGGGTCATGTAGCATATAGATGTCCATGGAGGCAAGGTGGAGAACAAAAGGTGGGAGAGCCAGTAAGTGAGAATGACAGAATACCAGCAGTGAGTTGTCTGGAGACAACAAGAGTACCAAACTACCACAAGAGGTTATATCCTATCTTAGTAGATGGTAAATAGGCCACTGCTAAGACAGGCACAGCCTCTGAGCTAACCATGGTGAAGCCTGCATTGGTTAAAGAGGGGCACTACTTGCTTGGGCAGTCTACTCCAGTCAGAGCTTTAGGAGAGACTCCATTCCAAATACCTTTGGCTAGGGTTCACCTTGACTGGGAGGATGGAAAAGGAAGCAAGCAAGTAGATGTCTTTGAGGATATCCCTGAAGATGTCCTAATAGGGAATGATTTTGAAATACAGTACCTTGTGTGCATGCAGTTACATGCAGTCAGACTTGGAGACAAGCATGTGGTTCTGGAAGGCTGAGGGGACCCAGACAGACCACAGACTTGAAGCCAGGACTGGTGTTGTGGTTACTTTAGAGAGGGAGCTACCCTGGCCTGTAGCAGTGAGACTGAAGGTGAGCAATAGCTGCTTGTCGGTACTGATGCTCCCTTGGACAGAGTGACTGCAAGGGCAGAGGTGAGTAGTAGTACCCAGGCTGACAGTGAGGATCCACTGTCAGGGAATGCCAGACTTCATGTGGAAGGGGAGTTGGAAAGGGTTACAAAGAGAGAGCTGAGACAGGCTCAGCAACAGACCTTACATTACAAGGGCTGGGGGAGGTAGCCAGGGAGGTACCTGATTCTCAAGGGAAAGGGGAATCTGTATACTGAGACAAAGGGTTACTGTATAGAGACTAGACCCCTGAGAGAGGGCTGGAAGATGAGGTAATACAAAGATTTCTAATCAAGAAAACATGCTAAATAATATATCTCTTAGTACACTTTATGCCCATGTGACCTGCAAAGGGAATATCATGGGCTATGGGTAGAAGTGCCAGACAGTAAGCTCTGGGCACTACCAACTGCTGTATTACCTCATCTTCCAGTTGGTAGTGCCCAGAGATATATTATTTAGCATGTTTACTTGATTAGAAATCTTTGAAGCCTTTTCAAATGAGCGATATGCTTGGATTTGTATATATCAACAGTAACATTTTATTCAATGCTGTGTTTGATGAGAGAAGAGTACAGTGGTATGATAACTTACCTGGATCATGGGATTCATGCTTGTTCATTGAAAGCACTTTTGACAAACTCAAAAAAAAAAAAAAAAACAAGGAAAGCAGTTCACTGAAACCAAGTTCTGTTAATATTTATTTTTTTATTGGAGGAAAACACCCCTGCACCTCTGCCATGTTTGGTGGGACACCTCTCACACCCCCGTGAATTATACATACCAACTCTAGGTTGTACAACAGTGGAGAAAAAAGAAGTTTCAGTGAACAGTTTTCTCTTTATTTGCATTTGCTGAAACTACCTTCATTGAGATTACAGGCTTCCCTGTTATGAATATATCTAACATAACAGGAGTGCCATGTATAACATATAAGTGTAGAGCCCTTTCTGCCAGATGCTATTATGCTGTACTTTTTTCTTTTAGATCAAGACTGTTTTTACAATTTATGTGCATATTCTAGCCCTTGCTGGAGCTGTTTTGTATCTGTGGATGAGAGGATAAGAGTCTGATTTGCAGTCATCAGAAAACTTGATCAACCACACCTGGTATATTGGCTTGGATTTCTGCAAAATAAATTCCGCACAGGAGAGGGCCTAGAATTGATCCCTGTGGTACAATATTAGGTAAATTTTACATTCAGAAAGTGAACAAACAACATTCACCAGTTGGGATCTATTGGGTAACTAACTTGCAATATAGGGATTTATATGAAGCTTGTCTAATTTTTCAATAATATCAATATCGGATATACTGTCAAAAGCCTTGGCCAAGTCAATGTAAGCAGTTAGCACAGAGGACCATTGTCCACAGCCTGTTCACGGAAGCTTACTAGGTTCAGGAGACAGGACATCCCCTTCTCAAACCCAAGCTAATTTGAGATCTAGACCCATTAGGTTGTCTATATCTGCATAAATGAGTTTTTCTTTGATCTGTTCCATTGCTTTGATATAACGTTGGTGACGATGATAGTTCTTTAATTAATCATGTCTGTAGAAGGACCCCCTCTTGTAGGTCGCTGTTATCCAGGTATTAGAAACAAACACTGCAGATAGGCTGAGGTTGAACAGCTGAAGTAAAGGCTCAGGCAGTGCATAATTGGTGCTGATGACAATGCAGTCTGATATATTGTCTGGTCCCATGGTATTATTAGTTTTAGACTTTGACTGGGATTCTAAGCCTTGTTCCAAAGGCATTTTCAAGTGATAATAAATTTTCAGAACAGTGAAGGCAATGGTGTGGGTAGGAGGGTTAAAGTCAGCACTGCATTTGTCTGCTTATATATTAGCTCTATCCTTGGGGTCAGAATAGGAGATAATATTACAGATGATCTCAGTGCAGCATAGGACACTATTTCTTAATTTGCTGATATAACTGAAGAAAGATTTGTAGTTTCCTTTGGAATCTGCAGCAACCTTGAGGTCATACTCTACTTTACATTTTCTAAGTGTTTTTTGTAAGTTCCTCACTGGGAAGCTTCAGTGTAATCTTAAGCTAAGGAGATGAAGATTTCTTGCAAATGTTTAATTACTTTCATTCTTTTGTTACAGTTTATTAATATGACAGTTCTGCCAGAGTATCTTATTCTTCAATTCACCATAATATTTAGGGCACATCGGTAATGACTTTTCCTATCCAACTATTCAGAAACTGGTAGAAGTTAGAGGTAAATGTGGCAGCCTTTTCAGTTGGGTCCATTTGCAAGGCATAGTTGCAACTTTTCCATAGGTCTTCTACAAGCTAATGTAGGTTTGCTTTGGATAAGTCACTAAAAATGGTCTCATTCGGTGGTGGAGTGGTACTACTAGCCCCCTCAGAGATGACAACTGATTTATGGACAGATTTAACCACGGATCAGATGCAAAGTGGGTTATAAGTTGGGCTGGGTTGGTAAGGACAAGGTCAAGGCTATTATTCTCTCTAGTTTGTAGTTTTAAATTTTGCTTCGGTGCCTTGGTATTAATGAAACTTAGGAAATGATGAGGTACAAGTGTGCCAATCAATGCTTGGATAGTTGAAGTTACATAGTATTTGGTTCAATATTTAATGCCTCAGTGTTGTTGAGGTTATTTCTGTGATCTTTGGCTGACATTGATGGGGATCTGTAACTAGCAATGAAGTAATAGTTACATTTGTTAAGGGTGATTTGGATCTCCAGGAGCTCCAAGTTAGAGTTGTGAATAATATGATGTGAAGTAATGGTGTTCTAGCAAAGACAGATGCCCCCCACAGTTACCTAATGGTCTGAAAGCATGATAGCCAAAAATCCTGGTAAAGAGGGAATGCTGTCACTGCACTAAAACCATGTTTAATGTATGATGCACCTGTTACCCCCTAGAAAGAGACCTTTAAGCATAGCATGATATTTTGCTTCACTAAAATATATGGATCTACTTTACAAACTCAAAGTAACTTCGGACTGCAAATAGTCGAGACCATAAGACTGAAGTTTTGAAACTTCAAAACTGTAATTAAAAAAAATAAAAACAAAAAATTTTTTATGTAAGCGGTAAATTTCCCAGTCTGCATTGTATTGCGATCTCCATTCAAAATGTTCAAAGTTTCAAAACTTCGATCTTCTGGTCTTATCCATTTGCTGTTTAAAGTTTTGGAATGTCAAACTTGTGGAAGGGAATCAAGACCCATTACTGAGTACAATGTCCTTTTCGGCATATACCTCGCAAAGCACATGCAGCAGCTGGAGAGACCACAGAAGTTCTTCACCAGGAGAATCCAAGGTATCAAACATCTACCCTACATAGATAGGCTAAAAGCCCTGCCCTGCTACTAAGTCTCATGCAGAATCCTCAGAGGTGACCTATGTCTGGCATACAAAGCAATCTCAGACCATGCCTTAATGGGACTGCTGCATATCTGCAAGTCAAGCTCCATTCGAATAATCTGCATGCACAACCTCAACCTGGTCTGTGACATCAATAGGACTTGTTGGCAGGACAGATTTGTGTCCCAGAGACTCCCGCTTTTGTGGAATAGACTCCTTTTCCATGTCAAGCAAAGTACTTTATTAACCCTTTTTAAGTGCAACCTGGTTAACTGGATGAGGAACAGAAAATACACCCCTGGGATTCCACCTGAGTCCCTGCTGGACATCAGGTGCAAACTTGTTGGAAGATGGGCTAAAATTTTGGCTAGGCTTGTAAGGCATCAGGACCATAGCCTAGTAACTTCCCATGATCCTATGATCCTATGATCCAAACACACGCACACTTATTAAAAGAGTAAAGGAAATTCCCTGATACCCTGGTCAAATTTCCCCTAGTATAAATACCACCTCAGGTCTTCCCTGAAAAGAGGCCCCTAACCTAGTGGGATTAACCCAGTCAACAAAGGATAAATAAATAATTAATTAAAATTATAACAATTCACAATCAAAACATGGGATAGTAATGTTGATAACATGCTAAGTTGATGTAATAGTTATTAAGGAAATAGCTAGACCATGGACCATTCACAGACAGTGCAGTTATTGAATATGATGTGTATATACAGGGAATGTATGTGTGATAACTGACAATAGTGCTGTATCCCCCACTCCATCATGTATAAACAAGGCATGAGCCACACAGCAGTTGTGTCAGGCACAGCTGAAGGAGACAAGTTTTATCATTTGCCATTGGACAGCCATTGATAGGGGGTATATTGCATTGGCACATGTCTTATATGAGCATGTGTGATATATATATATATATATATATATATATATATATATATATATATATATATACACACACACACACACACACACACATATATTTATATATATATATATATATATATATATATATATACACACACACACACATATATTTATATATATGTGTGTGTGTGTGTGTGTGTGTGTGTGTGTGTGTGTGTGTGTGTGTGTGTGTGTGTGCATTATAAACAGTAATATAATAGTAATCAAAATACACAAGTGACAGAAGATTATAATCATAGATATATGTTTGCAGGAAGACATGCAAAACATGTATTCTTATTTGGCAATTAAGTAATGAATATGAACAATCAGTGACATACTCGAAATTTGCATCTTGGCAGACTGGAACATGTCAGGACAGATATCAGAAAGATGCAGATCAACCTGTGATGCCACAGAAATAGTAATACTGTGTGTGTCATGATGAACACACTTGAAGCACTTACAACACTTACCTGTAACAGAGACCAATGAATTAAAAATATTGTCCTCTTACTGTGGAGTAAATACTTCTTTTGCCTAAGTCACTCCTGCCTGACACTATGTAACATGCAGATGTTACCAGATTCAACCCTCTGCCTATCATACTGCACACTCCACAGAGCTATGTATTGACTGCATCTGCCATATGAGACAGCAGTGGGTCTTGTCAGAAATAAATGAAATTAATATGTGAAATAATAAAAGGAAATGTGAGGATAATGTGTACAATATGATTTTGTCAGAATGATGATAAGGAGGTAACTATGCTCATGTTCACACAACTGTGAGTATTGCAGCATCAAATGTTTCTCAGCCGAGTAAGCTGTTTTTCTGTTGTTTTGTCCAGCAACATTGGCACAGATTTGAAAAACACTGTATTTTGAAGTTATGCTATACAAGTCATAACTGAACGCCTGTAATGCAAGAGCACTCACACCACAACATTCTCAGAACAGTTGTTTCACAGGCAAAATATTACAAAATAAAGTGATTGTTTTTTCTCCAAAATAAAAATTAAGAATAATAACGTATTGCTACACTATTGGTGTAATGCTACATTCATGGAATGCTACCCTTGGCTGGAATTGAACAGCAAGCTATGTAAGTCCACCAACTACAATCATGTGTGAATCACGTGTCACAGTGGAAGTGTTAACAAAAGTATGAGACTCCATCTATGTGAAGTCATTACATCATATCATTGTATTGCAGTCTGTGTGAAATAAAAGGGCTTGTGGATGTTTCTCCCATTGTAATTCTACAGATTATAACACTTGCAAATGGATTCATGCATAACAGCATTAGGACATGAAATGCCTATGGTTTTGAACACCTGAATATCTGATGACAGAAGGTACATGTTATTGCAAAGAATGAGTATGCCACTGTGTCACTGGTGCTCTAACCATCAGATATTGTGGTCTTTGAAGCCTTGATATCATGTTATTGTAACAAGGGATATGTTTGCCTGTCATTTCTTTAAAATACTTTTGCTATTTGTGAGTTTCTTGCAAATACATTGCATGCTGCTAGGTATGCCCAGACACACGACATGTAATGCAGTCATCACTGTGATGGGAGAATGACACGCATGTGGATAATCATAGATTCAAACACATACCTTACTAAAGCAACAGCATGAAAACATAGTTCTCATGTACTCATACCATAGAAAAGGCATTAGCAGTTCTCATGGGAAAGCCAAATTTCAGTCCATGGCATCATCATTATCCAATAAACCAGTTATGTGTGGAAAATGAGCAGAAATCATTGTAATAGGAATCACCAGCCTTATATGTATGCAGCAGATAGCTGGATGACAAAATTGTTACCCACCTGCACATTCACAGATGTACTGACCCAAGTGAGTCTAAGAGGAATGCTTGGATTTGAACTGACTACTTAAGATTTCAAGGTACACAGCACTGCATGAATCACATGTGCTACATGAGATGTTCTTTTACAGTTGTGACAGTGCACATTTGAATGGATGATTTCACCATGTATTCAAACATTGCAATTCTTCTAAAATGTATGAATATAGTTCATTTATTTTATTTATTTATTTTATTTTACATTTGTTTACTGGGGTAGTCTGACTGGATACATGTCCATTTTCAGCGGAGGCCCAGGGAGAAAAGCTCCAAATAGACAAACTTACATAGATTACACAAGAAGTTGGATAATATTGGAAAATATAAAACAAAGTGATTATGTACAATGGCTTAGTAGTGCTCCCTAGTACGGACTCACAATTCTCATGGACAGACACAATTAAAAGCAAGAGACATCAGATTGGATATAGAGCTTGGTGACATAGTTGCATGTTATGATATTTACAGATTATGCTTTCAGTTTATAACTTAATCTGGGTTGGACATGTACAATAACACTGCATATACCACATGTATATGAAGCCTTCTCTAGGTAACTTGTCAGACAGCTATTGACAGTAGTCATTCATTGCTGGATTCAAACCTCCTCCCTCTGTATTTATGCAGTATAGAGAATACAGTATTAACATCCACCGCCACTTGGCATCTCATATGACAGTCTTGATATGATTCATTTTTGATAGCATGATGTTAAGCATTGTGCTTCCAAAACTATTTACTGTCTGTGAGTAATACAAATCTATAGGGTAATCTACTTGTGAAAATACATCTCATAAGTGGGAGTTTATGTAAGAGGTGCTGTCATGGACACAATTGTACATGACAGCACACATACTCACATTAGTTACCCAATGTTGGATACAAACCCTTTACCTATCTATTTACACAATCTATACAACACAGAAATAACTGCAAATGCCACAGAAGCCTGAACTGTAAGGGCACCTTGTGCAATTTTGACATGCTGACCTCATCAGTGGGATGGAAGAAGATGTTTGCAGTAAAAGTGCGATACAGGGGTGAGGGCATTCTCTCCAATCTTAAAATATTTCCCTGACTTGAAGTAAATATAAGACATTCATTCAGGAAGCTGTACATACTCAACAGTAAAGCCACACATATACACACACAAACATTTCCACTGTGAGACTTGAACTTCCTAACTGCTTAGTTATACAGTCTTGCAAACATAGTATTAGTTGCAAGTGCCACATGCCTTATCTGGTTTTAAGGGGAGAGAGTGCACTTAGTGTGTTGCAGAGAGGATATTTCTGATAAAAGTAGGGCAAAGAGTAGAGGGAGCTGTGTCCAAAGTTAAATGCAGTCTACCCAGTGGAACTGGGCACAGCACATTTGATACTGAAGCATTACTAACCTGTCACTATACACACAAGTTCCAGTGGTGGGGATTGAATCTCCAACCTATCTAGTTACACAGCAGTATTATTTGTAAAAGAGAAGTTGGACTCTTAAGTGAGAGAATGCTGTTTTGATAGACTGACCTCATCATTGTGCTGCCGAGAGGATTTTATTGCTAAAACTGGGATAAAGTGCAGAGGGAGTTGAGTCTGAAGTTAAATGTATTTTCTTCAGTGGTAATGGACACATCACATTTGATTGTGTGGTGTTACTTATCTGTCATTAGAACCACACACACAGGTTCCTCATAATAAGAACTGAACCTCCTACCTATCTAGCTGCAAAATCTAGAGAGCAAGTATTAGTTACAAGCACCACAGGAGAAATCTGACTTTAATGATGTGAAAAAGCACACATTTTTAATTAGCAAAACTTTACTGTTTAGAACAGCTGGTACTCTGCACCACAGATTTTGAGATAAATGCAACTGTTTGGACAGGCCAAAGTAACAGAACTGTGCTTGTCCAGTGTGATTACATCCTTTTCTACTAAGATTTATATACCATCCTTCACGTACATTGTGTTACATTGAGAAACATGTACCTGTTTCACAGTATGGGATGCCAATAACAATCACAAATGTAAACCACTGGATTATCAGTTAAACATTCTTGCCACTTGATTCCAGGATGATTGCATGGAAATAGTAAACTTTTACAGTGTTACTGTCACTAGACTTGTCTCATGCTTGCACACAGTGCATTGACAGTACAAACAGATGCCTCTTAAATATGACAGAGCACTTCAGAATAACAGTGATACATTATGTGTGATAAGGTTACCTACTGTTGTAACACAGCTACAAGTTTATCCACTGGTGTCCAGACATACATTAGCAAACTGAGTCAACATCACTGTAAAATCCAAATACATTGTTTTCCATATTCGGTACAGACATATAGATGCTGTACAATCTAAACAAATAATTATTTCCTGTAAGTCTTTTTTTTTTTAACTGTCTTGGCTGAAATGTAATGCTGGCAAGGTCATTTGTACTGCTGATGGCAAAGTATTATCACATGCATAAGCATACCTTGAGATGCTGAACTTAGAATGGGAATTAGCAGTACTCTGTGGTGCTCTGTACCAACTTTTACACAAAGAAGCAGTATACATATACAACCATGTCTGAATCTGATGAATACAAAACAGATATATCCTATGGTAATGTTTCAGGTGTCATGATTTACATATTTGTCATCATAGTTGCAGTTCTTTAATCCGTATGTGTATGCTGCAGCCATATTATGATACATTTGATGGATCCAGCATGATATTGCTGGTGGAAACATGGCTTATGGAAACATTTTGGAATAAATAAGATTTATTTCATGACACAGAATCGATATAAAGAGGTGGTCCATTGGTGACAGGAAAAATATATAGTTATTAAGTGATTATTCTATGGTTCATTAATGCATAAATAGTAGCCTGTAAAAATAAAATCCAGGATCACCCGTAGAGACAATAATTCAGTTGCAGTAATGAGCGTATAAAAGCAATTTTTGTTCCACAACAGTTTCCTTTACAAAGGTAAAAACCAAAATAAGGACAAGCGCTTTCGCCTGGACCATTCCAGGCTTTATCAAGTCAAAGTGAATGCAAATAGGAAGAGAAACTTTTTAAATAGGTTTTACTAATTAGTCACATGCTCGTGTGGCTGTTACTTTACCTGATTTTCTTACTCCGGCCAATCATACTGTTCACAATGATACCATCATTGTACTTGATGAATGTAATTGTAGGGTGTTTAAAATGAACAATTTTAACATTTATAATTACACTGAAGTATTGATAGATGAAATAGCCTTCAGAATTTTCACAAAAGGCCTTCAATTTGTGCCCTCTAGTGGAGTAAATTTAGCAAGTCTTCTGGTGGACCTCAAACTGTTCACCAGAGGACTAAATTTGAAACACTTCTTTAAAAACGGAACATGTAACCCTAACGGGCTTAATAGAAAAAGCACCTTTAACCCCCCAATGGTACAACCGCTGAAACTTTACGAAGAATTGGTTGAACAAGAACTACGTGGCAGGTTCTCCCATTCCACAGAGGCACAGCAATCCAATATAACTAAGCAAGAACTTGAATTTATTTCCATGTTATCTAAGGAACATGTCAGGGTAATGAAGCCAGATAAGGGTGGTGGAGTCGTACTCATGTACGACCACACCTACGAGGAAAGTATACATAACATGCTACATGATGATAAACAATATTGCTTAGCATCTCGCAATGAGTATAATATTGCCCTAGCCAAAATAAAATACACACTTTATGACCATCTTTTACAAGGGGCCATTAATGAACAACTATATCATTTTTTACTAGTTAACAAACCCAGGGTTCCCATTATTTTTGGAATCCCCAAAACTCATAAAGGCACTAATCCTCTTACATTCAGACCGATTGTTTCTGGTGCAGGTGGGGTAACGGAACCCATAGCTAAATTTATTGACTTCATTACCAAACAACACACCTCGGCCATGACTCATGTAGTCAAGGACTCCTGGGAGTTTCTCAGACATTTTCCAAAAGAAAAATGCCCTACTTCTTCATTAATGATAACTGTAGATATTAAGGAGTTATTCCCCAGCATCCCCCACATCATAGGTATTGAGTGGTTCACCGATTTTCTTAAACACGAAACCAGGTTAAGCAGTAATTTTATTAATTTAACATCTGAAATGTTAAACATCGTCCTGGACAATAGTTATGTGTTTTTCAACGGTGAACTTTTCAAGCAACTAAAGGGGGTTGCTATGGGTGCTTCTTGCGCTACTGTGTATGCAAATGCAGTATTACACAGGTGGGAACAAGCTTATATTTTTCAATCCACTTGGGCACAACACATCACCTTTTATTGTCGCTACCTAGATGACATTTGTATTATTTGGAATGGTACCAGAGAACAAGTTTTATGTTTCTTGGAATACATCAATTCCACCACAGATTTTCTAACATTCACACATGAAATCAGTGAGAATGAACTCCACTATTTGGATGTTGCAATCTGTAGGGATCCACAGTCATTAGAATTATATTCTAAGGTCTACAGGAAACCCTCTTTCTCGAACTCACTGCTGCATTTTAACAGTCAGCACCCATTCCATCAAAAGAAAGGAATACTAAAGGGATTACTTATCAGAGCTTCCCGTATGTGTAGCAGGCTATCTGACTTTATTGATGAAGCAAACAACTTAAGATTTATGTTTATAGAGAGGGGTTACCCAGATGACCTTGTGAACAATCTCATTCATGAGATTCTTACTAAAAGGGAGTCACTATATACACCATTACTAGGGAACAGGAATATTACTATTCCCAACTCAAGGATTTCAAGCACACATGTATTGGAGAATGCTGGTAATTTTACATACACTTTCTCAGAGAACTCAAAAGAAATAGAAAATACCATTTCCAAGTTTTGGTTTGTTTTAGAAACAAATGAAGAGTTCAAACATTTAATTCCTAAAAAAACAGCTTTTGTTAGAAAAAGAGGACGTAACTTAAAAGAGATTTTTGAGAAAAGAAACAATACAGCTCACATGTCCACACAACAAAAGAATGGCACTTTTAAATGTGGTGCTTGCAAACAGTGCTCCCTTATGATTAACAACAACCACATATACCTGAAAGCACGTAAAATCAACTTGAAACCCCATGGGCATTTTACTTGCAACACAAAAGGTGTGGTTTACATGGGTTATTGTCTCACCTGTGGTGCGTTTTATATAGGAAAAACCGAAAGAGAGCTTAGAAAGAGAATATACGAACACACTTATGATATAAGTAAAATGAAGGAAAGTAATGCATTTTACAAGCACTCCCTTAAATGCCCCAATTTCAAGTTTGCCTTCATGGTACTTGAACAGGTACATCCCAATAATAGAGGAGGAGACTGGGAATCCACCTTGGAATTTAGGGAGTTAATCTGGCAGCTCAGGCTTGATGCGGGTAACACACCGGGCCTGAATGGTATGCTGAGCATAGGTCCAGTGCTCAAGCTCAGATGAGCCAGATTATAGTTTTATAAAACTCCCTTACATAGTTAGACATTTTACACCCTGCTCTCATGTTTTATTTTCATACTCATGTTTATTGTTGCTGTTTGTTATTTCTTTTTGGATAGAATTTGTCCTGATGTTAATGTACCTACCAGGGAACATTCTCCATTTTACATGATTTTAAAGTTTTTTCAAAATGTTTTTTAAAATTGTCTTTTTATGAACATTTAAAACAGAGGACAGTTTGTGGCATGCATATAGTGATTGTCATCTGCACATTTCTGTTGATCACATCAGGTTCAGAGTTGAGAATTTTCAACACATACAATATGTACAAGTAAAAGCTCTTCAACTTTAGTAGATGTCATTAATTCATTAATTAACAGCTACACGAGCATGTGACTAATTAGTAAAACCTATTTAAAAAGTTTCTCTTCCTATTTGCATTCACTTTGACTTGATAAAGCCTGGAATGGTCCAGGCGAAAGCGCTTGTCCTTATTTTGGTTTTTACCTTTGTAAAGGACGCTGTTGTGGAACAAAAATTGCTTTTATACGCTCATTACTGCAACTGAATTATTGTCTCTACGGGTGATCCTGGATTTTGTTACTGGTTGCTCTTCTGTTTTTGCGTGGTTTAGCCTGTAAAAATAAACAAATAAATAAATTTATGTTTCTGTGTATTGAGCACACAATTACTCAGATGCACTCATTGCCTAATGTGATAACCATGAGACATTGTAGCAGGGTTGTAGGCTTGATATTAAATTTAAGGCTTGCTCACTCAAAATGATATGCAGTGATGGACTGAGAATTCTTCTGTGCTTTACAATAATAATAGATGCATACTTACCCCTTAGTCTCTCCTGATGTGTCTGATGGTTCTCTTTTCATGTCACTGTAGTGGTGATAACATTGCTCCTCAGTGTGTGCAATGACAGTTGTACTGGAGAAAGACTTAGCCAAACTATTCTAAGCCTCAGTCTTATACTGAGACATGGTATACCCCCCATAGTAGACTCTGGCTGTAGCACTTCACAAGGAGTGACAAAATAATGCTAGTCTCCTCAGCATTCCACCTCCATGCTCTAAATGGAATACAGTCTCTACCGTTGCCAGCCCTGTCTGCAGCAGTCAACTCAGAAATATGTGTCTGATTTGACACCCAGTTTAGATCCTACTTGTAACAGCTTGTGTGCAAAGACGTATAGCCTTGTCAACTGCATTTGCACAATTGAAAGTGCAACAATGGTTTGGCAGACACATTGGCAATAAGTACATCAAGAAGCATAGGAGGTATTAAAATTGACAGTGAGATCTGAACATGTGCAATGCTCAAACTATTGAAACATGTTCCAATGTTAAACACTGACATGCATTATGGTGTTGGTTATAATCAAAGCTGTTTGGGAGAAAATGGTATAACTTGTGATATACTGGTATGCTGGAAGTTAGACACTGGTAGGACTGAGAAGCATCACCTGGGGATTGAACTCAATGGAAAAAAAAGAATAAAATTTTAAAAACTTTGCTGATTAGCTGGCAACTCCATAGGAGAACTTACTTATTAACATAGCAATCAGAGGTATAGTAAATTAAGAATTACTGTACATATACTTAAGAGATGCCTGTATGTCCGTGAATTTGCTTAGTTATGGGACTGCATTTCTATATAAAATGCAGTGCTTGTCTTTGTAAATGGATCTGAGATGCATGCAGTTGCATGACTTAAGTAAGAAATGGTGGGTTAGGTTACATGCATACTTCATAACACATACCATCATAAACACATACATATGAAATGTAAGAACTCAATTATTAGAAGAAAACTATTGTGCACATCAGACCTGCATATGTGCATTCTACATTAAATATCATCATTGTCATGTTCAGCATAGTTTACAAACATTATATTGGTCTTCTATAGCAAGCAGAAGTGTTACATTTCTTGCACTAAACATAGTTATGATACCCACTCTCTAAAAGTTTCTGTTAAATGGATTTGAACCTTGAATCAGCTGTATTCCCACTTTATGATCAATCCACTTCTATCTTGTGCTTCAGGAAAAGTTTCCTGGCAGGCTGAATGTATTCCCTGACTACTATCCAGAGTGCTATCCAGGGTGTTAAAGCTGTGCACCACCAACAGGCTTGCTTGCACTACAGAAGGTAGCCTAAGTTAAAATGCTCTCTTTTTTTCCTTAGGCAGTAAACCAAATACAACTGAAAAGGCATTAAAGAAAGGCAGAAAAAAGCTGATAAGAAAACAAATTCAGTCAGTGGATATATCTAACAATGAAAAGAGAAAGAAGTGCATTCAAGTGACACATTCATCCTTCTCACATCTCCTTGCAACATCATAAATGTAATTTGTGGAAGACATTATCCGACTTACAGTTAATGACAGATAATGTAAAAATGGGCAGACAACACCTCACATGTTCTTAGAAATACTGAGAATAGTTGAGTTTTACACAACAACACAGTGTTCTAACAAAATGAGTTTACATACGTAATCAGATCTCCTCCCTGTAAAATTTTCAGTTAACTGGATTTGAATGCTGCTTCACCTATTTATTTCTTTGAAGTCACTTTAGTTATACCTTGTAGCACAGGGGTAAGTTAGCTGAGAGGTAGAATTTAATCACTAAGTACTATCCAGAGTGCTGGCAATCACACACAGGTGCCAGACTGGTGAGTGCTATAGAAGACAGCTTGAATTTAATTTTTCACTTTTTTCCTTAGGTAGTGAACCATGTCTGCATGCTGCCAAGCAGAGAGGAAATGCAAAATGCATTATAAAAAATGACAGGGGGAAAAAGGCTGAACGGAAAACTTAATTCAGGCATAGGGTATACATAGCAATGACTAGAGAAAGATGTGCAGTTCAGTAACACATTCATCGTTCCCACATCTCTTTAACACATCACAAATTAAATTTCTGGCTCAAATTATCAGAACTGTAGTTAATGCCAAATAATGTGAAAAAGGTACAGACTAAAATTCACATGTTATCAATACTGAGAATAGTTGAGGTTAAGTAACAACAAAATGATATCACAAAATGTGTGAAAATATGTATTTATAACCTATTCTGTAAAATTATCAGTTAAGTTGATTCAAACCTTGCTATCATTTTTCTCTTAGTTTATTGCACTTGCACCTTGTGCCACACAGAATGTTACCTAACAGGTAAACTTTCTTCATGGAGTACTATCCAGAGTGCTGATGATCATGGACTGCCACGAGGCTTATTTGTGCTACAGAAAGCAGCCACTGCCTATCCAGAGTGTGGAATGCCAAAATGCATGCAAACGAGGTAGAGAAAAGAAAGAAAAGGTGCTGAAATAAAGGAAGTATTATGAAACAATAGTTAAAATGTACAGTGTTGATTTTTAGGTAAATTCTTTGTGTTTCAACTTGAACATATGCTCATTAAACCTAATCATGGTCATATAAACAAAACAATTGCTGGATCAGAACCCCCTGGACACCAGGACATTCACAAGACACAGTTCAGATTTGTATCACAATATGCCACATGCATTATACTGTGAAGAAAAAAAAAAGTTATCTATACTTAATACGTGTCATAGTATCAATTAACGTTACAGGTACAACAGAAACAATTCCTGACCTTTGTCCTGTGTAATTTGCAGTTAGATGTGAAGATGGCTGTGATACTGATAATAGGGAAGATAAGCTTTCCTCACACAATATAAAAATTAAAAAAGACTGAACACTGCACATCTTTGGTTCTCTTTATTTTGTAAACATCATTCGCATATCTGTGCTTGTGTAGCAAGTGCTTTGTCTTGTACTTGATACTGTATATGTCCCAGTTAGAATTGCAGACACAATTGTATCCAGAAGCAGAAACTGTTGCCATAAACAATTCATATAATGTTAGGAATGTTATTCTCTTAAGCCCGCAAACATTACTCACAACATTTCTTTTAAGTTCTTTCTCCCTAACACACCCTGATTGATGCTGCAGCCAGACTAATCATTCACACTTGGGCTTAGCAGTTAACTCTTCTCAGTGTTTTTCATTGCAGCAGTAGGGTACATGGCTGCAATCATGTAGGTCCATACGCCATGTATCTATCTATCTATCTATCTATCTATCTATCTATCTATCTATCTATGAGTGTATGTCAGAAAGTCAAACTATCCAAACATCTTATGTATGTTACACATTCAACATCATTCAAATCAAACATACTTGAACAGTCAATATATCAAATCAGACACATTTGAACAAGAAATCTACTTTTTTTGTAGAGGGCCAGTGCCACCCATACATCTTGCTAATTACATGTATATGCTAACTCAGAGATCATAATGCAGTGAGGAAAAGGGTAAATTCACAGATCTCCATTGTATTCTGATCTTGCACAGCAGAAAAGCTGCTACACTTGATCAGTTATACTGTATGTATATATATATATATATATATATATATATATATATATATATATATATATATATATATATATATATATATATATATATATATATATATATATATATATATATATATATATATATATATATATATATATATATATATATATGTGTGTGTGTGTGTGTGTGTATTTACACACACACACACACACACACACACACACACACACACACACACACACACACACACGCATATATATATATATATATATATATATATATATATATATGAAAAACAGAAACAGTGGTGCCCAAAAAAGTCAAAAATAAAGCCCTTCCGCGTGGAACCACCAAAATTCAAAACTCAAATATACTCACAGAAAAGCTTCTGCTGAGGGAGGCACAACGACAAAATTGCGTGTCGTTAGAAATCTAGTCCATCAACAAGCGTAATTGGCGTGGTCATATAAGTAATCCAAACGAGACATCAGCAGCATAAAATGTCATTCAACAACTAATCCAACAACAAACAACGTTTGGCGTAGTCATGAAAATAGTCCAAAATTCACAAACACAGGATACATAGAATGTGATGCCAATGGAAATCAAACCAGAAGAAAAGCAAATATATCAGTTTGTGAAGTTTATTGAATTAGTAAGCGCTTTCGCGGATCTACCATCCGCTTCATCAGACTAAAACCAAATGAGTTTAAAAACAGCTTATATAACTTCTAAGAATCATGTGATCGATCTAGCAGTCAGCTGATTGAGTCAAACTCATTATCATAAAAACTTTAAAGTTATACACAAGTATAAAAACAATGTTCCTACATTGATATTATAATGCATCTAAAAATACTAAGAACACTTTAAAACAACATATAATGTGCTATAATAGCAAATTATAACTTAAAATGTACAAGTATATACAAAAAATACTTTCAAACCTTATGTACTGGAGCAAACAAATGTATGACCATGTAAAAGCTCCAAATAGGGCAGTGTATGAGAAAATTAAAATGTACAAGTGTGCACAAAATACTTTCCAACCTTGTATACTGGAGCAGACAGATGTGCGACCATATAAGTGCACCAAATAGGTCATTGTGCAAACAAGGGGTGTGAGTGTATATGATATATTCAAAATGACTGTATAATTTTAACTAGCCAATGAAAAAGTATAAAACATAAAATATATAGAAATGTCCCAATCAAGGAATGGATGGATAACTACGCTGGTGTGGCTATGAATACAGACACTGAAGATACAAAATCAAAAATAGAAATCACAATCAAAGCTGTACGTAATGCATAAAAAGCACTTTTTGTAACCTCAACACCAAACAAACAAAATTGTATAGGATGGATGTCCACCGTATATGTGTATATGTATATATATATATATATATATATATACATATATATATATATACGTGATGATGTTACGGTAACTAAGCACATGGAGGTTAAGTGTCAAATTGTTATTTCTCTATATATAAAAGATGTATCCATCTTTTTCACTGTATCTAGCTCCTTTGTATGTGTTATGTAATTTTAGATTAAGTACTGTTAAATGTTTGTAAATGTAGGTAACACAGTTATTAATAGATATTTTTTCACTGCACCAAAAATATTTGTAGAAAAATGCAGGCATGTGGAATGCATGAATTGTATGACGTATATCCTCAATTTGCAACCATTGTTAAGATGCTGAATTTCTTGAAATCTTTTCTTGATTTTCTTGAAATCTGTTCCTTGTGGCAATATTCCCACTGTTTATTCTGCTTTAAACTTTGCTATTGAGATGTTTCATCTATTTTAAATAATGTTATTTATATGGGGGGGTTAGACTATTTGCATTGTACTTTTGTCCTTATAGTTGATTTTTTCTTGTTTCCACCTCATTTCTGGAGTATACTTGATCTTTATGCTGTAATTTTACTAAAGTCTCAAAGCATCATGCAGTGTGATGGCACCAGAGAGTCAAGTGATGGGATGACAATCAGAAGATTCAGTTGTGAATGATACAATTCTTACCGAGCCATAAGGAGTGGATATGAGGATTACTGTTCAAAGTGGAGAACAATTTCCTCTACGTCATATGCATTTGTGAAAAAAGAAGGAAAAGCAAAGTTCTATTGCAATGTGATAATGATTCTTATGATGTGAGGGAGTATTTGTGACTACTCCCATTTATTGTAAATACGTAAATTATTATGGATATATTTGCATTGCTTAAGTATGTTGTCTTCATATTGTGCAGCACCAAATCATATTAAGGGCTTTAAATGAGAACTGATTCCATGCTAACATTGTCAGAATGTTGTATAACTGTTTATTTACTTATTTATTTATTTATATATTATGGTATATTGAAGGTCAATACATTATTCTGCTGTTCAGTCAATATTTGTAACTTAATATTTGTAACTTAAACTTATATTTAATATATATATATATATATATATATATATATATATATATATATATATATATATATATATAAAAATATATATATATATATATATATATATATATATATATATATATATATATTTATATATCTATATATATATTATAGAGTTTATAGAGTTGCACAACCATCATATATTTTTGCCAGTCTTTAGAAAGGCATGCACACATATGAAATAGATTTATGGTTGTGTCATACCACTGCTTTATTTTAATGTTTTATGCATTGTTATACAAACATAAGTGAAACACACAAAACTCATTCTCTGAATTCCCCTTTTTATGCCAAAACATTTGGCAGGGGGATTTTTTTCTTCTTAAAAAATCATTTCTAGATGAATGTTTTAATAAATAGGTGACTCCTGATATGGAAGGTTGCCTCCAATGACTTCATTTTTCAGTTGTGTGGTAAACAGGAAATGAAACATCAAAAAGCACCAAGGGGCAGACAGAAAGGCACACACACACACACACACACACACACACACACACACACACACACACACTCATCAAATTCCTTTATAAGAGTTTCAGCTTTGAAATTTAGTACATACTTACTATTGAAATGCAGTGTTAACTAAAGGTGTCTGTAAAATATTGCTGATACAGTTTTATTTCCATTAGGATCTACATGCAACTGGTAGCACTTTACTTTGTGAGACAGATACATGTATGCATTTTTGCAGAACACTGCTATAGCCATATTCCTATACTGCTCTGTAGTGGTAACATATTGTTCCAACTCGTCATATCCTATGTTGCATTTGATAACCCCAAATCATTCCTGAGCCTGCATTTTATCAAATGAACAATGTGGTGATTTCACAATAATATGACTGTTTATTCCATTTAACAAAACAGTCTTTTCTGTGCTGTGCCCTAACCAAACACCAAGTGCACGTTATCCATAGAGAAGAAAACTTCAACAAAATGCCAGCACTTCTTGTCCATAAAAATCTTTATTGAAGTTATATTTCTAGAATAAAATCCAACCACTAATGCAGATAATAAAATGAATGAAACAGCTAATCCACAGCTCATCCACAGTAGAATGGCTGTAAGCAACTTCCTGTTTGCAGAACCAGTTTCACCCACTGGCATCATCATTGCAACACAGAAATCGTAAACACATAAGTTTTAACTCAGCAGTTTAAAGCAACAGCCCTTCCAAAAACATAAACAACAGTCTTCTTCTTCTTCTTCTTTCGGCTTTATCCCGGTTAGGGGTCGCCACAGCGGATCACCTGTCCGCACATTGAATGGCAGTGGAGTTTTACGGTGTCGAGTTGCCAGCCCGGCGCCCAACCTTCCACAGAAGGCACACTCACACGCACACCTAGGGCCAATTTAGAGTGTCCAATCCACCTGCAGCATGTCTTTGGGATGTGGGAGGAAACCGGAGCACCCGGAGGAAACCCACGCGACCACAGGGAGGACATGCAGACTCTGCACAGAAGGCACCCCAGCCGAGGATTGAACCAGAGAACCTCTTGCTGTGAGGCGGCAATGCTAACCACTGCACCACCGTGGCCGCCCAAAAAAAAAAAAAACCATAAACAACAGTAATATGAATAATAAGTTAAATTAGTCAACCTAATTTGTTCTTTTAGTTTGTTAAAAAAATTTAACTACAAATGACCTTATTAGAAATTATATATTTCTAAAATACTAAACACAGAAACAAACAAAAAAGAAATCCTAGCATTACGTGTTATGATCATATAATCTACCAATACTCATCAAGTCCAGGTTTATACATGGTCCCCAGGTTACTAATTCATGATATTTCCTGATCCAATAACTTATGTTTCAATATTTTGGTGCATTGTACTCAATTATTGGTTTGATGAGGGCAGAGTACCATGGCATTATAATATCCTTTGCTGTGCATAGCCTTCCCATACTTTTGAGTTGTGCCACATACAAAGATTTGTCACCACTGTGGACACATGGTGGTCGATGTTCTGATTACTATGTAACTGATTACCCAGATCCATATTGTAATTAACTTGGGTACTTGCTTTTCAAAATTGTAGTTTTGTGTTCATTTAGTGTGTTTCTATGGCTCTGGCACAAATCACTTTTGTACATTAATAATTTCTGCATTATATTACTAGTGTTCATGGATTCAATTATTGTCCATATTTTGCAGTCATCCACAAAGTTGATAAGTTGGTCTTGACTTCCTGGAAGTAAATACCGAACAGGAAATGGTGTAGTAGAGAACACTGTGGTACCATCCTTGTCACTGACCTCTTGCTAGAGGTGAATTCACACACTTCAACAGTACATGTGCTGTTGGTGATCCATTTGGCTACCTACCTGATGATGTATGTGTTTATGGCCAGTTGGGACAATTTATCTGTAATAGCTGAATGTGGATTTGTGTCAAGTGCCTTGACCAGATCTAGTTAGACAGGATACCTAGTCTTTCCCTCATCCATGCCCTCGGTAACCCTCTAGAAGAAGTCAAAAAGACTTAAAAGACATGATGTATCCTTAGTGAATCAAAAGGAGGTTGTGAACATAGCTGGGAGATTACTTTTGTCCTTTTTGTTAAGGCCCATGATGATTCCTTTGATTGCCTTACAGATGAGGATATTTAGGGTCTATAACTTCCTGGGTCAGATGATGGTCCCTCCTTGTTCAAATGGATGACTGTTGCTGTACACCCTTCTGCCAGAACATAGCCTGTCTGGAGACTGTAGTTAAGTAGGAATCCAACTGTGTCTTTTAGGTAAGGTTGCAAGTTACTGAAAAAGCAACCAAAATGTCAGGGCCCATTAATGCCATGCTTTTTTAGGCTTAGAGAGCACACAGATGAGCTATTCTCTTGAGAAAATAAGCTGAGTAATGTTTGTATGCATACTTTGGGTGATGTCCAGTGTGGACAGGGGGATGAATTTTTATTCAAATATGTCAACTAGCCAGTTGTCTATTTCCTACTGTTGAGTATGTGTGGTGCCATCCACAGACAGCTCTGCACTTAATTGTGTATGCCCATATCATTTTGCACTTTTTAAAAGAAAATGACTTGTGACAACACCTTCTAATATAACCTTGGGGATATATCACATGCCACACAGTAGATGTCTTCAAACAGACATACAATTCTACCTATGTCACTTGATTACATCGATTGCACATCATATGCATATATGTTTTTCACTGTAAAACAATGTGTGAGTGCCCTGATATCATATATGGACACTTTGCAAAAGAGGTGAATGTGGCTTATGCAGAACAGTTACTGACATAAATGCTGTCAGTAACACAATGCTGCTGGGTTCCACCTCAATAATCCTTGTGAGTACTAACATAATTGTGCATTTAATGAATTCATAAAAGTTGCAATTGAATCTGGACCACTTATATGTTTGTGTATATAGCAGCATTACAACATGTGGATGAAAAAAGATGTTTGTGCCCATGTAATGACTATGACGTTATACTGATGTATCTCTTAAGAGCATTTAATGACGGTATACACATGCACATGCCTCCCATACTGCAAGAGTCACTGTGAATGTTGAAAGACAACTGGCTAAAATGTTGGTGTACTCTACTGTAAAAACACATGCTTTAATAAATAAATAACATATATAGCATCATCCCATCTCAACAGTTCTCAGGAGGCATATTACTGCAGATGTTATATAAGGAACATGTAATCAAATGGCAGCAGTGGCCATCAATACATTACCTCAAATCACAGGCTGGAATACACTGTTAGAGGGCTACTGTACATTCACACCACAACATAGCATATGTGGATGACAGCAACACCGGCATGTGCAATCTTCATAGGGTCATAGGACATTACTAGACTAACGGCCAACATCACATACAATTCTGTCCATTATAATGTCATTTATGCACCAAGTTCTATATCTATATGATGGAAGATAGTAAGGGTATGTGAGTATGTTTTGTACTGTACACTGACTCTGTCCATATGTGACTTGTGCTCCACCCCATGACAGAATTAACAGTCACACATCTGGTGGTCTGCAGCTGGCTTACAGAGGGTCATGGAAGGACTCTGCTTCACGATTTGTGTATACATCTTTGAGATGATGACATCCTCCAGTCTTCTGCAGAAAGGATATGTGGACATAGTGAAAAAGGGATGTTGAATTCTTGGGGCTATGTTAAAAGTTCACTAGAGTGGGAGTTGAATGAAAGAGATTCCAAAGCTCGTGCAATGACTGAAACAGACAGACACACACACACACACACACACACACACACACACACACACACACACACACACACACACGCACACACACACACACACATACACACACACACACACACACACACACACACACACACACACACACACACACACACACACAGACGCACACATCAGTTGTGAACATTAAACCTGTGTAGGTATAGAAGTTGGATTCCATACATTGTAAGAGTAACACCACCGCATATGTCTGACTTTAACAGTGTCATGGTGCACTTTATAGAAGCTGATAGCATCATTGTATGCTGAGAAGAAGTTGGTTAGAGGAGTGCCTGACAGAGATGTGCAGTCACATCCCAGTGAAAAATTGTTTCCAAAGATGAACACACACTCAAGCTGACTGCAGTGAGATTAGAATCCCTACCTAGCTATCTACAGAATACAGTACTTAATGCAAATTGCACAGTACAAGTCTACCTTTCACAGTGTCAGACAACACTTTATAGCAGATGACATCATCAGTGTATGTTTGGAAGAAGATGTTGGGAAGCCCGCATGAAATGGCTGTGTAGGCATGTATGACTATAATTGTTGTTCTCCATTAGATTTGGTTGCTGATAGTAGGATATATACTCATGCTCTTCAGACTATGCATACACACAAGTTGACTATAGTGAGATTAGAACCCCTACCTAATTAGTTACAAAAGCTAAAGAATACAATACTTAATGCAAGTTCCACAGCATGATTCAGACTTTTATACTGTTGCAGAACACTTTATAACATATGACTTATCAGTGCATGTTTGGGAGAAGATGTTGGGAGGCATGTATGAAATGGCTGTGTAGGCGTGTACAATTGTAAAAATGTTTGTTCTCCATTAGACTTGGTTGCTGACAATAAGATATACACTCATGTTCTTTTGACTACACACACACACACACACACACACACACACACACACACACACACACACACACACATACATATACACACAAACACACGCACAATTTGGCTGTTGGGTTACTTGAACTCCTAACTATTTTTTCTCATCTGTAGAGCACATTCGTTAATATCTACAAAGCACTGAAGTCTGATTTTTCTTTGTCATAGTAGTCTTTATAGGTAATGACATCATCACTCTATGAAGCAGGTAACATATCCTGTTATGAGAGTGATGTGCAAGGTGTGGACTTTGGATTTTTTCTTTTGGTTCCAATGTGTAAGTATACTTTAAAAGACAGCTTCTTAAACTATCTGCAATAAGCTGTCAGGAATGCATGTGCAGAACTGAGACAAACATGCATGAGTGTTTCAATATGTTGTGACCATTACACACTTTCAGTGTCGCACACACACACACACACACACACACACACACACACACACACACGCACACACACACACACACACACACACACACAAATATATTTTGTGATTAGCATTGATGCAAGTGCTGATGTAAGCATGTTCATATTGTGATGAACTGATGTCCACAGTAAGACTTGTATAGGACAATCTCAATGTATTTTGTCAGTATAAAGCTTTAAATAATGTGGCATTGCAGTTGCCCTGTTTATTTTTGTAGTGTAGTTGACATTTGACCTATCACTGACATATCCATTTTCAACTGCACGGGTGCAGGGCACACATGCATGAGTAAATATGTTTTCAGTCAAGAACCAAAGAGCGAAATGTAACCAGTAACAGAAAATAGACACCACAGCTTCCAAGGCAGGAATTTATTACCTGTGCAGTCCATTTGACTCAGCACAGCTCCAACAAGATAAAACACTTCCAGCAGAATAAAAAACACAAATGCTCACAGAGCATGAGAAATAATTCACTGTCACAAGTGTGTTCACACCAATTCAGTTGTAAATCCACAAGGTACAAAATAGAAGTTTTCAGCCATCAACAAGTCCCTTCCCTTCCCTTTGGTTGTGCTTTCACATGGATTTTGAGAGGATGAAGAATAAATGTGCAGTAAACATAGTAATATATACCAAACACCTCTTTACATTGTGCACCGCTGACCAACTGGTTTGCTCAAATGATTGGCAAAATGTTTGTGCATGCAAGATTTACATTTAATGAATACAATTTAAACTAGAGAAGTAGTTATGTATGTTCACCATGGGGAAATAGCTGACAGATACTGTGGTGCTCATAGTGTAGTTTATACTGGAAATGTTGTGTCATAACTTTTCTGACATTAAGAACTGCTGTATCTGTAAGGAGTTAGGCGACGAGCAAACACGATTTTCTGCTTAAGTGGGAAAATAGTTATATGTCTATTGGTTTGCCTTCCTTCACACAAACAGGCTAAGCAGTGAGGTACAGCCGTCTGCATTTTGGTCACTACTGAGTGTAAGAAATATACTTGCTGCATAGCTTTTCCTGTGCTAGCTGGTTTAACAGCAGTGAACTCATATTTAGAGCACAGATGACACAGGGTTCAAATCCAAGTCAATCTAATTTTCATTCACATGGTATCAGGATGGCATTACATAAGTAAATGTGATAATTCCTGCAGAACCAATGACTACAGTGAAGTACTCTATAAAACCAAACGTCATTCAAATAATCTATGTCAACAGTACAGATATGGATTTGCATTTTTATACATTCAATAGTTGAAATAACTGGTCAAGTAAATGTTTCAAAGTACTGCCTTTACTCTCCTTTAACTCCATGTAACTTTACTACAACAAATTTAAGCAGCACCGTGCAGAGGAAACTGGTCTAGTGCAACAAATGTCATAGGAGATAAATAGCAATTCACTGTTGCTTAGTATTTGCACAAGAAGCCAAACTCCGCACTAATACTGAGGACAAAAAGTGAAGGGCTTTATTATTTATTTATTTATTTATTGATTGATTGATTGCATTTGTTTACCAGGAAAGTCCACTGGGCCTGAAATGAGCTCATTTTCAGTGGAAGCCCAGAGAGAAAAGCTCCACATTTAATTACATACAAGGAAATTTTACACAACAATACAGAGTATATAAAACAGTAGTAGTACATTAAAATAAAATAATAGCCACATAGAATAATTTGATGATAACAAAGAATACATTTGATAACAACAGAGAAAATTGTTTTACAATCATGGTTTGAATGTAGGAATAGAAAAAGTGTAAACATATAAGTGTTTTATTAGCAGTGTGAAGAAATTAACTTAAAATGTAAAATGAAGGAGGCAGAAGGCCTAAGGTAGGGATAACACAGGTAAAGTGACAGCAGAAGGAGTTAGTGTGGTAGAGAGAAGGGGAATATAGACTAGTGATTGAGTGGAGAAGAGTAAGGATTCTGAGTGGGGATCAGTTTTGGGGTTGACTGTTGGAGTGCAGGTGCTTATCCAGTGTTAGGGTAGATGAAGTCTGAGGGATTTTTTTAAAGGAAGTAAGATTACTGATAGTCCTAAGTGAATGTGGGAGATTATTCCATAGCTTGGAGACAATAAAAGAATATAGCATTTGGCCGTCTGAGATCTTAGGTTTATGAACGTTCACTAGCATTTTGTTTTCAGATCTAAGTTGTTGATTAGGATTGTACATGGTCAGAATGGAGGAGAGGGATGAGCATGCTGCTGGGTAGTAGATGAGTTTATGGGCAGTAGTTAGTTGTAGATATGTGAGGTGGTGGGGGAATACAAGCCAATTTATTTGATGCAGAGGGGAACAGTGGTGGGTGTAAAACTTAGCATTTGTAACAAATTTGACAAATTTGTTGTAGCATGAGTCAAGTTTATTTTTTAGGGAATACTGAATATTGGTGAGGATGGGGACACCATATAAGAGAGTTGGAAGCAGGAATGATAAGGTGAGAGCCTTTTCAGCAGAAAAGCTGAGAAAGTAGTTTTGCCTATAAAGGAATCCTAGCTTTTGGTGTTTTTTTTTTTTTTGATGATACTATAGATATGAAGGTCAAAGGTTAATTTATCATCAGTGATGACACCAAGCAATTTGGTACTAGGGACAACTTCAATAACAGTATTATTTTGAGAATGAGCAGAGAATTCAGACCTGTCAATCAGGTTGGATTTTTGGGGGTAAATATTAAGAGTTTAGTTTTGTTGGGGTTGAGGGCAAAATGCTTCTGTGACATCTAGGTTTCAGTTGAGGTGAATGCTTCTTGGGTTAGTTGCTGTAGTACAGGGGCAGATTTAGAAGAGCAGATAATAGTAGAATCATCTGCATATTGGATTACAGTGTTGTTGGTAAGAGTAGTGTGGAAGTCATTGATGAATATACTGAATAGAAGGGGACCTAGTATTGAACCCTGGGGTACCCCTGTATTGGTACTGATGAAAGGGGAGGAGGAGTGCTGCCAAATAGTAGATTGTTGCCTGTTGCTGAGATAGTTAGAAAACCATTGAAGGATGGGGGCAGAGATGCCAAGCCTGGAGAGTTTAGTAAGCAGAAGGGGGCATTTTTGCCATGTGTGTGTGATTCTTTTTTTTGACCAGATTACAGGTGTGAAAATGGGGAAGATAGGAAAGTGATAAATGTGGTAAAAGCAGGGGGAAGAACAAAGGGGAAGCAATATAGGAAAGTGTAGGAGGGAATTAGGAAAGAAACATCGCTATCCACTCATTCAACAGTCTAATATGAACATGGATAGAAGATTAGAAGAATGTGGACTGTCACCACAGCACAGACTGATGACAATAGATCAAACATGTTGTATAGCCAATTGGACTGAAACAAGGTTGTTGTGAAGACAATGGTGCAAGGTAGAGAGCTACGTATGGGACACTTTTTTTTTTTTTTGTTTTTGTGGCCCAGGTGCCCATTTTTTATTTTATTTTAAACAGAGAGGAATGTTGGGTAAGGGACGTAAGAAAGTTGGGTCAGGTAGGTAGGGTAGATGAGGAAGCAGGTGCAGACAAACAGGACAAACAAGACAGAGACAGGGTTGGAGATGGACACAAAATGTTGGGGGACACCATGATTGGAGACAGGAAGGGGACATCAGAGACACATGCCCTTCAAGCATGGTGACAGTGAGAATCTAGTCCTCACCCTCAGAACTGTCATCACTGCCCCTTCCTTACGTTCCTGTTGACTTGCAAACGTTTACATTTCCCCCTGCATTCTCACAAACAGCTTCTCAAAACAGCTGAGGCATGCACCAATGCTACATTCTAAAACCTCATGCACTATGCCTGGCAGCTTCTGGTGGGTGATGAAATCCAGATGTCCATCAATACTCCCAGAGGGTACCATTGCGACTGCTGCCTGGGTAATGCTAACTGATGTTGAGGGCCCAGGTAATGTAGGGTCTGCAAATGCAGCACTGCCATGTTGCATCCCAGATGTGCTGGGTGTTGGTATTGCAGCCATTGGAGAGGTGGCAGGCTGAGCCACAGTGGTTAGCCTACCTCCCCGTGCTGGAAATCAGTTTGTTGGTTGTCAGCAAATTATTATCAAAGTGATTTGATCACACTATTCAAATAAAAATAGAGATAAGGGGTGGGGTGAGAGAAAAAAAATAAGAAAGATAATTAGAACCATCATATGTCATATACAATCATTTAGTACAATAAAAATATATTTTTGTTTTTATGCTAACTATACTTTTTTAAAATTCAAAATAAGACAGAATTATTCCAAATAATCCTTGTAATATGTATATACTGAACATATGTTTTTAAAAACAATACATATTAAGTTAACATGGTATTTATGCTAATTTGTTTGAAATATTTTTAGTATGTATTGTTTACTTGTGGGATTTGAACCTACAACATCTGAATACAGTATTACATTTGACTCCTACAGTTACCTTGAGCAATAGAATAAACCATGCATGTTTGCTTTTACAGTTAAGATATGCATGCACAATTTGCAAGTAATGTGTGTAAGAGCAATAATTTTAATAAAATAATGTTAATTGTGCTGCATACATATCCCTTGCTTTTCTGAGTCTTTCTAACCATTCAGCATGGGCATCCCTATTTGCTGAAATCTCCAGACCACCTGAAAAAATAAATAAGGGGCGAAAAAGAGAAAAACATTATGCACACTGTTTTGGATATCTCCAGCTTTCTATATCAGTTAATGTATCTTTATCTGTATGCTTACACATATGTGGAATGTCAGCAGTCTTAAACTCATCTAGCCACTGGTTGAGTTGTTTCTGCTTGCACTTTTTCTGGTAGCTGCAATGATGCCTGCATTGCTCCTCAGTACATGGAAAGACAGTCGCACTGGAGACAATCTTAGCTAAACTGTTTCAAGCCTCAGATTTATATGAGACCCAGTATAGTTCCCCTGCAGCATCCTATGACTGTGGTACTTACAAGGAGTGCAATGGATATTTTGACTCCTCTACCCATTATCTTTCAGCCCTGAATTGGATGCCATCCTTGCCAGCTCCTGCCATGTCTGCACAGGTCATCCAACAAGAGTTAAAAAGTTTTCCCTCCAATTTGTGATATTGCATTTTATGGCAAGTATGCAAACCTGGGCAACCATGCCAACTGCATTTGCACAATATTAAGAAGAGAGCAACACTGACAAACAGAGAGGAAGGCAGTTTATGAAATAAGAAGGATAGTGTGACAGTTGGCATTATA